>NC_030858.1:32403437-32405527 GCF_000208745.1 Theobroma cacao
GATCTCATAAGTCATCTTGCCATGCATTTAAACATCCATTGATTTTGACACCCATGCATTTATCATTCATCCACCTTTTTGTAAGCACTGTCATTTGACTTCGCTATATATAATGAAAAGAGAGGCAACAATGTCATTGGTTTCATGGAATGAAAGATATTTTTCCCAGTTTTGTATAAAGAAGGAGTACATTTAGGAAGATCTCTAGTAAGGAAGAACTTATCACCCAATCTAATTCGTTTCCATTTTGTGAAAAGATAAAAGCTCGAGAAAGCCCTTTGGCTGTTTGTGTGATACGTGGATCATGGGAGATGAGCAGTCAAGACGAATGGACGAGATCGAGAAACGTTAGGACAAGATAAAGGAACAGTTGGAAAGGTTAATGGAGATGATTACTAGTAAAGAGGAAAGGTTTTTCAAAGGATTATCAGGTTTGCAAAGACAAAGCCAATTGCAGATGAAAGGGCAAATATGTCATTTTCGGGGGTAAATTTCTCTGACCCAACTCCTATTCCTGACTTAGATAACCTTGGAAAGCAAGAAAAATTTAAAGGAGAATCTTCTGAGCTAAAGAAAGAATTGCAAATGCAACAAAAGCATGACTTTTTGGATGAGCGCCTTAAAGCTATTGAAAGGATGGACATCTATGGTTCTATTGATGAAATAGATTGGTGTTTGGTACCTGATGTGATCATCCCACCTAAGTTCAAAGTACCAGATTTTAAGAAATATGATGGAACCAAATGCCCAAAAGCTCATATTGCTATGTATTGTCAGAAGATGGCTGCACATGCACATGATGACAAACTCCTGATACACTGCTTCCAAAACAGCCTCATTGGTGCTGTAGCAAAGTGGTATGTCTAGCTGGATCGCAATTGAATCCACACATGGAAGGACCTGGCTCAGGCGTTTGTAGCTCAGTATAAACATGTTTTGGACGTGGCCCCGAATAAGCTTTCTTTGCAGAACATGGAGAAGAGAGACGCTGAGAGTTTTAAGGAATACGCTCAAAGATGGAGAAATGTTGCTGCACAGGTTCAACCACCTCTCATTGAAAAAGAAACAACAATGTTTTTTATTGGTACTCACCCACCACCATACTATGATAAGCTAATCGAAAATGCTACTAGGAACTTCACTGACGTAGTAATTTCAAGAGAGATGATTGAGAATGCAATCAAGATGGGTAAAATTGAAGAGAATAATGTCAGTAGCATGGAAAATTGTAAAGCCTCAAAGAAAAGGAGAGGGAAGGCACGAGTTATCACATGTGAAGAGCAACCATGGGGCATCAATCCATACCATCTTCGTTATGCATACCAACCTTTCTACCTCGCTTGGAATCATATTTCCCATAGCTTGTGTTCCTATCAACCAATTCCATAACCAAGTTTTCATCTAAGAGCACTCACACCTCCACTTATGCCTCAATCATTGCCAAAACCTAACCTTCGCCAATTGCCCATGCCAATCTCGAAACTTTTGCCTATACTAATTGAGAATCAATACCTCAGTCTGGTACCAATGAAGACAATTCCAAACCCATCGACAAGGAATTATGACCCTAATGCTAAATGTGACTATCACATGGGGGCAATTGGACACTCAACAGAGAAATGTAGGCAATTGAAAGAGAAAATTGAAAATCTCATCAAGGATGGCAGTTTGACTCTTGAGCTTATGGAACGTTAGAAATCGATTATGCCATAGAGTGGGCTCTCGTTAGGAAGTTGAAAATGCCTCAAGTCTCAAGAAAAAATAGATGATTCGGAGTTTTTATTTTGTAGTTAGATGCATGGAATGAGTAAAATTTTTGTTAAGAGTTGTAAGTGTTAATGTTTTTGTTGAATGAAAATTGTTAAAGTTTTATGAGGTGATACAATTGTTTCAATAAAGGTTTTATAACATCTTTTCAAGATCATAAAAACAAAAAATTTCTCAAAAAAAAAAAACAACAAAAAAAAGAGAAAGAAAGAAAGAAAGAACGGTCATAAACGAAAAAGGTTCTAGGCAATAAAATGTGCACATGACCTCGAAAGAATTAATGGCTACTGTTTGGAACAAACTTGTCCTTGCAAATATTTTCT
>NC_030858.1:32705601-32924336 GCF_000208745.1 Theobroma cacao
TCAAAACAGTTTTGGTTAACCACCATTGTTTGTAATTCTCCCTTTTTAAATCAAAAGCTTGTAAGTTTAGTGCTCGATCCTTTCCTTGGGTAGCTCAAGAAACAACACAACCCAACCCAACCAATGGTCAGATCTTATGAGATCTCAACCATGAAGGTTAGGCTAGATTTTAATAAAGATGACTGGAATTTAACTAACAATTGTAAAGTCATAAGAATAAGAATACATGACAACACAACATTTTAAGGCTTAGGTATGTCATTTAAGTTCATATAATATAAGCTTCTCCATTGTCTACATAGACTATTCAAGTACATTTAACAAGATTAATTTTTGTCAATAGCTTTGGAGTTAGCTCAAAGTACAACCAACCCACCTCAAGTTTCACACATGTATTATGCACTATAATACCCACGTTAGTTAGTTAGGAAAGTAAATGGATATCTTACAATCAAATATCTTGCAATTAGGTGTAAGCAGTAAAACTATTATCTTTCTTGAGTTTGGTAAAATTTAAATAATGGTCTTAAAATGCCCACTGCCCAAATCTGATTATAATTTATCATTGTTAATATTAAATTTTAATTTTATATATTTTTTGTTAATAAATTCCTTATAATTAATATAATCTTGACTAAAATTCATTAATTGTTATAAATATAATTTTGAGCTTTAATTTTTTCTAATGAATTAATTTTAATTTATTAATTAAATTTTTGTTAATAATATATATAATTTAATTTAAATCTTTTAATCAGATATATAATGAGTACATATACTTAATGAATAATTTTAGAATATTAAGGTACATGATTGGATAACAATTCAAAATTATAATAGAATATTTATAAAGTTTGAATAACTTATAAAAATAATAAAATTAATATTAAGATATTTGAAAAATAATAGATATCTCGACAGTCGACAGTCCTAACATTAACTTCATTGCAAAGCCTTAGGAATAAGCATCTTCTACATCAAACATATTTAATGAATCCATACATATCTCATGCACTCTAACTTTTAATCAATCATAGGCTTATGTAAATAAGTAAATATAGAGATGACAATAGGTACCTTATAACAAATACTCTATTATAGGGTACTCGTGGGTACTTGACCCACTTATACAAAATTATAGTACCTTGTACCCGGATTTGAAACGAGTTCAGATAGTAATTTCACTACCTGTATTGGATTCAGGTACTACCCTTTGGGTTGAGTTACACGAATATCCGTCTTGAACTCGATCTCAATACCCATTTATATATATTTTATTGTTATTTAAATTATTAAATTAAAAAAAATCAACATTAATATATTTATTAAAAGTTGACAAATATATTAAAAAATCTGATTACTCAAATTATTAATGTGATGATATTAATATATTTAAATTAAAAAATTATTATATTATTAATTGTGTTTAAATAATATGAATATCAAATCATATTATAAAAAAATATAATTACTATTATATATATACTTTAAATATAAATATATTTACTTTTTATTTTGTGTTAACATTATAAACATTATAACTTATAAAACTATTAATTATAATATATATATATATATTTACTTTAAATTATTTAGATAATTAATACGATTCGAATATTTAATTTTTTATAAGATTAGAGTTCGAGTACCTCCAAATTAATAGATACCCTACTTGTTGATAACCTAACTAAATAACAGACTAACATGTTCAAGGATTTTAAGCCAGAGGGGCAAGATGCAAATCTCCATTAAAATATTGTAGTCCACAAAATGTAAAATTAATAGAAACAAATACACTATATGTAAAGACGGAAAACAAGATATCTGACACACCTCTCTTTATGAAATTTATATAAAATAAATCCTGATCAGTAGGTCACATGTGGCCTAAATGCTGTATGCATTATGCTCATAATATTACAAAAAATGGAAGTCAGTTTGATATCATACCAGGATCATCCCTTTGGATTTCCTTTTCAGTAACCTGGGCATATTCTAATCTCCTACAATACAAAGGAAGCATCAAGGCTGAACTCCATCTACCGGTGACATACAAAAGAAATCCTGACCACCAGTTCATCCATTGAGACACACCACCTTTTCTTAAGTGAAGTGTACATATGGTGCTTAAAATTCCTCTCTTACCATCTTGCAACCCAAGAGGCATGCTAGTTTTCAACACCACCTCAATTAGAAGTAGAAATCCCATGGTATGTTACATTCCAAACCAGAGATCACAACCATTCTAATTACCAATGAAGCCCAACCGGTGAAGAATCACTGCTAAGATGAGCATGCATATTGCCAGAATCATACCAGGCTTCCCAAGTAACCAGTTCTTTGCCTTCTTTGCAACTTCTGCTCCTCTCTGGATCCTATCTACCCAGTGCATCTGCAACAATATAGCGAGGGAGAAAACATTATCGATTGAAGGCAAAGATGTAAACATCAGGGCAAAGAAAAATCCAACACATTCAGCCAGATAAGAGACCTTCTTAACACAAAGGATTATGATGAATGGTCAATAGTCATGAACATCTTACACCAGTTTATAAGGGACTTGTACCTCATTTCACAACATAACATTGCCCAACTTTTTATATCTAATTAAATTTAATGTGGGTACATGAGCCCTGTGGAAGTGATTTCACATGTATAATAAGGCAGGTCACTCCCGCTTTCTGTATTTTTCACAGGTAACAACAATTTGCACAATTGCAGTCATTTCAAAATCAGGTTCTTAAGCATAGGATACCCTGATAGAGAATTCAGCAAAACATCATCAACAGTTCAACAAAAAGAAGATTCTCAGACCCATTAAACTTCTGATCTAAGCATTTTGTCAATGACAAATACAATGCAACAAACTTCAGTGAAAACAAGGTAACATAGAGAACACTATTTGCACTAATGCATAGAGCAAACAGAAATGAAATTGAACATCATTATCCAATTACATAGAAGTTGGGACCTCTAGAAACAACTCAGTATGGAAATGACACACATCTATCCTTTTATTTCTTTCATTCCACCTCTAAACTCCTCACAAGATATATAAGATACTTTCGCAGAAGGAAATTAAAAGATCAAAAACAAAGAAAAAGAACAAAGAAATTGATGATCTCAATCTTTTGCCCTTTTCTCCCATTAATTAACTTAACAACCACAGACTTAGCAGCTATAGATAAAAAAAAAAAAAAACTCAGACAAAACCACAATATTAAACTAAGAATTTGAGAAATCTATTAGAGCATTTATTATGACAAGTGTTTTATCATTTATATGTACCAAGTCCTAAATAGCAAGAAAATATAAAAACAGAGTAACAAACATACCATTCTATCCAAGTCTTCAGGCGATAAAGATGACATAGCTTGTTGAGCTTTTGCAGCATCTTCCCGAGACAGCTTCAATCCAAATTGTTCACTCATGTTTGCCATCATGTCTGGGCTCATGTTTTTCATCATTGATGCAAACATCTGTCCAGTTCACAAGTAACAAGATATTAATCAACATTAACTTGAGGTAATGCAAGCTTAATATCATGGAGATACTCAGGCAATTGAGAAGGACAACATTCTATCAGCTATTGCATATATCAGCATTAAAAAGTAAAACTGATTCAATACTCTTGTCCCTTGCATCAGAAACTTATTTATTTTCCGCATTTATGTTCTTTCTTTCTTTCTTTTTCTTTATCTTTTTTTTTAAAGCCTGCACATTTGCAATAATCTGAATAATTTCAAAAGCCAGGAAGTTAGAAAGACTAATTTAACATGCTGCTAAGAAAAATAATTATAATAGCACCAAAGATCCAATAATGTAAAAAATATATTCTCACACCTGCCGCATAGCTGGATCTTTCATTTGGTTTCTCATCTGTTCTTGTAAATCAGCAGTTGATGTTGGAAAACTTGACTGGGCGTTCATTGAATTTGGAAAATGACTAGAAGAACTGGTTTCACCAAAACCATTGTTCTCATTGGTGAGAGATGCTGTCTGAGATTCTGGATATTTTACCTTGGCATCTGAACCTAGTCTGTTACCGTTTACAGCTGTTGATGCAGGAATAGAGTCTGTCCCTTTCAAAGAAGCTGCCATTTCGAACATTTTTTGAAGCTCTTCTGGGGGCATCTTGGTCATCATATCAGTTGCAGTTTTAAGCATCTCAGGTGTCACATTCGGAGGAACTGATCCAGGTCCAAATCCATTTTTCAAAGGACCTGTATATGGGTTTTCCCCCTGAAATGAAGAAGCCATTTGAGCCATTTTTTGTAGCCCTTCAGGTGACATCTTGCTGATCATATTTGAAACAGTCTTAAACATGTCTGGTGACACCTCTCCAACTTTACCGCCACTCATAGCAGCAAGGGTGTCAGGATCAGCATTAGAAACGAAATTCTGAAATGATCTGCAAATTACAAGGGGAAATGAGAGAATTGAACAATTTTATGACCCTCAGAATAAATAATAATAGAGCACAAAAAATAGCAATAGCACAGAACATGAACTATCAGCATTAATGGGCTAAAAAGGTTGGAAGAGAATTGGAAAACAATAAAAATACTGAATAAGTGAGTTTGGTTCTGTGGAAGGACTTGCCACACTTTGTATCCTATTGTTTCATTTAAATCCTCCAACTTTTCCTTCAATCAGCAGTAACCTTTTAAGGTCATAATTTACTTTATCCATCCATGTACATACATCAAAGTGGATTGTATTTATGTGCATAATATCATGTGACTAGTTACTGCAAAGATAGCAGAGCAAAAACAAGAAGAAATTAAGAGAACGGAAACCCCACTGATATATAGCTAATATCAATGTGATTTACAGCTTCTTATACATTATCCTCAAGTTTCATATGTTCAGATCATTAAATGATTTTAGGAGTCAATTTCTATATCTGACATAATCCAATCATAAATGACAGAATTTGGCATTACCAGACTAGGCTACTGAAGATAGCCTAATAGACAATTTTGTGATCATGAAAACAAACCTAAGTGCTTCTGGATCATCCTTTAGAGCCTGCACACACTCAGAATTGGTTGTCAAGTCTACGACCTTTTTCCCGATATCACTCTTACAGAATCCAGTACTTTCTAGAGGTTGTTTCAATGAATATTCAGAAGAGGTGCTTGCAGCTTCTTCAGTTATTTCTTCAATTACTACTCCTGTAAAATAAGGAGCAAACAGAAGTGTAAACATCTGAACATGGAAAAATATATATGAGAGGGAGTAGCTATAAGAAAATACAAAACAAGCAGATAATAACTTACCTCGAGGTGCCTCAGAACTGCCTTCTCTAGCCAATCTTTCCTCAGCATCCCTACATAAACATTTGACATCAATAACCACCATGGAACATTGAACAAAAAACGCCTTTTCAACAATTTTATGAATATTGTTTAATAACTAGACCACATCTCATGAATCTAAATAGCAACTGCATTTCTTTAAAGAAAAACAACTAGAAAAAATGCACTTGTATCCCACCCAATAATAGTCAAATGGGCTGATGTTGGTGCATAAATTAACTTTATAAGTGAATGCAGTGCTGACTACAACTTGTCCCGTAATTCTGCAATCTGAGTCAAATAAATTCATACCTCAAGACATCTGCAATTGTTTCATCGTCAGGGGAAACTTCATGTGCCTTGCTCAAGTCCGAGACAGCATCCTAATAAATTTGAAAAAGGTTGTTAGCAAAAGCAACCTAATGAGCGAGTTATTCCAAAAGTTGAAAATGTACAGAAATGCAATTCAGCAACCATTGATAAAAACCCATGTGCGTATTAAACTCACTTCTAATTGGCCAAGTTCTTTATATGCTTGACCTCTGCGGTAAAGAGCTTTGACATTCTTTGCATCATATGACAAAACCTGAAAGTAGAAATATGTAAGTTTAGCTAGAAAGAAGATAGAAGATCACAAGGTAGGAAACTGTACAGAGGACTCTCAATCTACCTGTTTATTGAATTAGTAGTCTAGTCTAGAGATAATAAATAGTTTCATGTCATTATCTTGGGAATGGGGATAACTTTACGATAAAACTTATGAAAAAATCTATCATACTACCATGACAATAAAGGAGAAAATGGCATCTTCATACCTCAGAGCCTTCTTTTATACACTCATCATATTGCCTTGTTTTCAAGTAACAGGACATTAGATTAAGAGAGCATGCCAGTAAAACTGTTCTTCCTTTGGAGGATGGAATTCCTTTCAGGTTTTTCTTTGCCTAAGATTGTCAAAGAGACAACGAGGATTCTAATTAAAATGAAAAGAAAATAAATACAAACTGCAATAAATTTTGAAAAAAAAAAAAAAAATAAACTGCAAGAATTCATCTCATATAGGAAAAATGGCCAAAGATAAAATTGATGGCTTACAAGCAAATATTTCTGAGAGGCATCATTGAACTTCCCCTGCTTATGAAGCTCATTCCCCTGGCAAATTTATATATATCCACGTCAGATGCCAGTTAATAAGGAATAACAAGTAAAACAAAAAACAGTGACAAGGCAGACCGTAATTAAAGTTAAAGTTTTGCTTGATGCACAAAGATTATATATATAACACATTGATTACTGTTCTTACCCTCTCCTTTGAAAATGAATTCCTTATCAAAAAGGTCTTCTCAAGATTCAATGTGTAAAATTAACAATGATTGTACCTTAGTTTTTGGAAACAGATTAACAGACGCTTATTTAGATACATACAAGATACATACAAAAAGAAAGTCATGCACTTAAATAGCCTAGAGGTAGTCTTATTTTATTCCACAACGATATGCACGTGATGCATCACTAGCAAGGAATTGCCTCTACAGATGAGTCATAGTGTATGTTATCGCACACAACTGATCTCCGGTATTTTTTACGTACAACTCATGTATTTGACTAATATGTTTTAAGTTATGCAACTTAATGATTTAAGACAACCCATTAAAATGATAGTATCTCATCACAGCTTTTACAACATGTTTAGTTCTTTACAACTTTTAACAGAAAGAGCATTGCAGCTTTTTTATTAGCTTCAGGGTTCCTATGGTGTTCTCTTTCTTTAAGATTATGGAGTAACAAGTCTTCTATTCAGTTAGGCATATATTTTCATCTATCTAAGAGATTGAAAAATATCAACAGCAATGATGTGATTTTGGATGGCAATAATGCACCTGATTCTTCAACATCTGAGCTGCACTTAATTCATAAGTGATCTGAGCATCAGCACGGGCACGTATGGCAGCTATCTCTTCAGGTGATGCATTAGCCATTTTCTCACCAATCTCTGCCATCTCCTCAGGACGTGTATGCTTTAACTGTTCTGCAGCATGTCTCAAGTCTTCCGGCCTCATGTTCTTCATGCTTTCTGAGGCCATTCTCATCAAATCAGGATTAGACATCATCTGCAATGCCGTTCAAACCACGATAAAAGCAAGCATTAATGTTAATTCCGGAAAAAGAAATGCACATACTCAAGTATGAACTGATTACTTCTTCAATTTCAGTTCTTTCAATGTGTGAAATATTCAGGTCTATTGGTGGTACTGATTTATAATTACTTCATAACCAAGTTTAGCAGAAACCCACAACTCATTACTAAACCTAACATAATGTGGGCTATATTAATTTTATTCCTAAATCTCAATTCTTGAAGACATTCAAGAAATAAAGATATATCAGGAGACTAATTGATTTTGCAAAAAAAAGAAATTTGATTCCATGAAACAAGGGTAACCAACTTAAAATTTATGCTCGAAAATAAAAAATCATATAAAACTGCTAAATTGAAAATCAGAGATTATTTATAAAAAAGCATTAAAAAACATAATTTACACAGGTTTTCTTCTTCAATTCAACTACAGACACTCAATAAGAAAGCAATCCCACTAAGTACTTTTATCCAAATAGAAATAAAATCAATATTGAAATCCAACATAAATTCCAAAAAAACTAAAATACCCAGATTGAAATATACATCAAATTTACCAAATCCTACATGGGTTTAACAATTCTGATCAAAACAAAATAAAAAAGTGCTATAAAAAAGGAAAAATAGAAAACTGAACCTGTTGCTGGATCTTGGCTAACTCAGCGGGTGACATACGACTCATCTGTTCCTGAGCGATTCTAAACAACTCAGGATCCATCATTCCGTTGAACATTCTGGTCAATTTTACTTTTAACAAAACTCCTCAGATCAAATTTATAAATTGAATTACAAACAAGTATAAGAATCTAAAGAATTGGGTAAAAACTCTAGAAACGTTAATGGGGGAAGGTTTCCCTTATTCTGGATTTTGTAGCTTTATTTCGAAGAGAGAGAGAAGAGGTCGCCCACCAAACGTGAATTGAAGACCCAAGGGCCAAAGAAGAGTAGAATATGCTATGCTTCGATGAAATTACGTGGATGCCCGGTCGGCTTGTCGGCTTTATAAAAAGTTCGGACGCCCAACCAGATTACATTTAAGTAAGGGCAAGTGAATAGGTGCATTGGCTGATTTAGTTTGTCATATTTAAGTATTAAATAAATTAATTATTTTTTAAAATTTGATTAAATATAAAAAACATTAAACTAATTAAATATAAAATTAATTTAGTTGGTCTGATTATAAATCAATGGATCAAAATTTTATTATTTTTTTATAAAATATAATATTAAAATTTATAAACTTCATTTATAATGATATATATACATATATGAAATTAATGATATAACCTATATGTTATAATATTTTATATCAAAATTTATATAAATAGTATCTAATTATAAATAATATGTTATAAAATTTGAGGTGATCATTAATAAATTTACTACGTGTAATCATATAAATAAAGTTTATTATAAATTAGAGTAATGCTTATGTATAAATTAAATATATGTTTATATAATCTATTACTTTATTATATATATTTAATTAATGACACAAATTATATGTTAAAATGTTTTATATCAAAGTTTGTATAAATAATAACTAATTATAAATGATATGTTATAAAATATAATGTAATAACTAATAAAGTTATTAAGTGTAATCATATAAATAAAGTCTATTTTAAGTTATAGTAATGCTTATATATAAATTAGATATATGTATATATAATATATCACTTTATTTTATATTTATATATGAAATTAATGACATAACTTATATGCTATTATATTTTATATTAAAGTTTGTATAAATAATAACTAATTACAAACAATAGGTTATAAAATCTAAGGTAATAACCAATAAAGTTATCAAAATAAAGTTTACTATAAATTATAATAATGTTTATGTATAAATTAAATATATGTATATATAATATATTTATACAATTATATATATATTCATAACATTTTATATTATGAAACATTATTAAAGTGTAATAATTATAACATATTAATATGTATGATATTTACTATCATATATTATAATATTAACATATAAATTATATCATTTAAAATATATAACTTGTAATTTCATATTAATACAGATTTATAAATAAATATATATAATTAATATTAAATTGTTATAATTATGATTTGTATATGTACATATAATACCCTAATATATTTTAAGTATATTATTAATTAAGTTTACTATCAATTCTTCTTAATATATATAAAACAATTAATATATATAAAACAATTATATATATTAATATGTATATATAAATATATAAAAAATTAGTTTAATTTTCTAGGTGGATTGATCTAAAAATTTTAAAACCGAGAATCGACCAAAAAATTAATTGGACCAAACGTTTTGGACCAATTGGACCAAACGTTTTGGACCAATTAGACTAAACTATTTTACCCAAATCGCATTTAATTTGGGTGGGTAATTGGTTTGGATTGGTTTTGCTCACCTTTAGCATTAAGTATCAAGAGTAAGTTAGGTCATATGCCCCATTCGACATGGAAATAGTAACAATAATAATTTGGTGCTACTATTTTTTTGGTACATACAACTTGGACGGTTTGGTTTAAAATCTCAAGCTAGGAATACCTTACAAATCTTGTATAAGTAATAAACTTAGCTCTTTCGGAGAATTTGTCAGATGAGTCGTTCCAAGAGCAATTTTCAGCTAAATTCGTAAAAAAATCAGCACATCTATTACCTTCTCTAAGAATGTGTTGAATTTCCATCACCCACCCTTCCTTTATTAAGACGAGACAGTCATGCACTAATGTAAATATAGGGATGATTCTAATTTACACCTTATGTAAGAAACTTGACCACCATTGTTGCATCCAATTCGACCACGAATGGTTGTATCTGTAGCCTTTTAGCAAGTAATAAACCTTCTCTGATGCCTAATAACTTGGCAGCTAGGCTATCTGTAATCCCAATGTTAACAACGAACCCATGCACCCATTCTCCATCAATGTTACAAATGAGACCTTTAACTGAAGCATGACCTGAACCAAATTCAAAAGCACCATCAATGTTAAGACTGAAATGACCTGGATCAGGTGGCGTCCACATGATGATCCATTTGTTTATCCTGCAACCATTGCTTTTCCATTCCATAATAGCTCCAATCTCTCTAGCTATTTGCCGATCTCTTAACCATAACCTACTTGTGCACTCATCCTTTTGCTTGAAAATCAGATTGTTCCTACATTTATATATCTCCTGTAAGTTGAAACAAACTGAATTCTCCATAATGAATTATCAATAAGCCAAATCTAAGAAACACAATTCTGCCACAACCATTCTTTTAAATTCAAGTTATAAAATCCTGTTTGGTCAAACCCCATCTGTCTTCGTAGCCTCCAAACATCTTTCGCAGAAGAACAGTCTTGAAATAAATGAATTGCTATTTCATCTACGTGTAAACATCTTTTACAATTTGCATCTCCCACCAAATGTTGTTTTCGCCTGATTTCATTTGTATTAAGTTTGTCATGGTATAACGTTCACAAAAAGAAACGAGCTCGTTCTATTCAATATGGTGCTACTTTTACGTTTTCATAATATGAAAAGTTATCTTATCCCTAATAATTTTTAAGAAATTATAAAATTATCATATATTTATTGTATAATTAAGGGAATTTAATAAGTTGCCACGATATTTAAATGTACACATACCCATTATACCAATTTGCTTGTAAAGTTTCACTATCAATGTATAAGGCATCTAATCTAAACTATAATGATTTTGACAAAGAAAGCTTGTGTACATGCCAAATGTCCTTTGAAATTACATCAAATTTAAAGGGTGTTTTAAGCATTTTATAATTTTAGGAAAACGGGATAGCAACGTTTCGCACTTTCTCTCCTTTCTTTCTCCCCTTCCTCTGCCCAATACTCATCGCTACTCCGCTTTTAGGGTATACAAACCCTTTTCAACCACATAATCAACACACCACAAAACATTACAAAAAACCAAGAAATCGCTTTCGATTTTTTTAGGGTTCGGTTTTCCTTAAATCTAGGAAAATCTAGAGGTTTTTTTTCTGAAAAAAAAAAACACTATTAAAGGTAAGGGGACATTGAAAGGAAGAAAATTATATTTTTTGGATTAAAATCCATTGTTGATGAGCGGGAACGAACGGTGATCGCTAGAGGAGCTGGATGCTGATCTAGAAATAAGGGTGGCCAACCTTTTAGAGGGAAGAGGCTTCAGAGGGAGGGAGTAGAGATAGAGAAAGGGAGTAAAATTGAGAAAAAAAAAGGAGCTGTTTTAAAGGGTTTAAATAAAATGCAACCGAAACAACGTCGTTTTGAGGTGAAGGAGAAAAATAAGAAGGGAAGAAAGAAACAGGCCAGCCTCAACAGAATAACTTTGGGCCTCTTTTGATTTGGGTTTTATACCCATTTAGGTATATCTTTGACTCATTTTTATTTTTTTTTATTTTTTGGACTATTTCATTTTTTTATTTTGATTTTTTTGTTTTTATTTTCATTTTTATTTATTTATTTATTTATTTTTCTTTCATGCACATATTTTAACTTGGAAAATTATTTCAAAAAATGAAATAAATAATAAAATATTAAAAAACTCTTAATCATTTCTTTATTTTTTATTTTTTCATGTAAAATTAACTTATGACATGTTTTCAAAAAATGCTAATTAGGAATAATAAAATTTTTAAAAAATTAATTAAATTAAAAAAATCATAAATATTTAGAATGAAACTTTTGAAAAGGAAATTTTTAGGAAACTTACAAGTGGTAATTTCCTTAAAATTTTCAAAGTGAAAATAACTTTGGGATCTTGCAAAAGTATTGGGAGTAATCTCAAAAATTATTTTTATAAGAAGGTTTATTTCTAAATAATTATTAATATAAAATACTAAAAATAATTAAAACTTTTTGAAAACTAAAAATTGCATCTTGATATTTATTTGATTGGGTTATAGCCATTTTATTTTAATTATGTAAATGTAAAAAAACCCTTCCAGGATGGAATTTCAAGGAAGTTATGGGTAGCAATTTTGTTTTAAGTGAGAGAATTTCCTGAAAAATTCTACCCAAATGTTGGAGAATTTAGAAAAATTTTTGATATAAAGGGTTTACAGAAAAAACACTTAAAAACAATTTTAAGAAAAGAGAGAATAAAATAAAATATGGAAATTAAAATAAAAAGACATAAAATATGTAAATAAATAGAAATTCTATCATGATGGAATTTGATTTTACTATCAAATATTGATAAAATTTTGCAAAATGAATATGAATAAAAACTTTTAAAAAATCATAATATTACGGCAACAAAATCTTCATCCATTATAAATCCCATTAAATAGCTTGGGTATCCCCTAGTTATACATTATGTTAATCTATCTTGCTAATCATAGGGATGTTACTGTACATTCTAATCATATGGATGTTTCCTTGAGATCTTTTAGCTGCTTCTGAACTAATATCTGATATTTCCTCCATCTTAATCCTTTTCTTATCAATGATTGCTTCCCCAAACCTAGAGCAATGTCTAATTGAGTTTCTGCTAGTGCTTTTCCTAACCTAGGACTTGGATGTCTTTGCCCGGAGGAGATTGGACTTCTTATGTATGATAATGTTGCTTCTACTCTGCCTTCACTTAGCTCCATTTTCTTGACCATGCTTTGAAGATGAAGCTGAAAATGTAAAACGGTTGTGCCAACCTCTCCTTCATCAGTATCGACATTCCCCGCTTTATCTTGTGCATTAATATGTACTTCTCCATGCATATTTTGCTTGTCTTCACAAAGCACATTTGCTGTACTCATGGTTCCTTCCATAATCATTGAGCACTTATCATTAGATTGTGGTGCGTCTTTATTTATGCAATGTGAATGGCCAGTATACTACTGTCTTGCTCATCACGCATACCAAAAGAACACCATGATCAGTTCGCCTACCAACGATCTGAGTTCTTACTTGACTATCTTGGACGTCGAATGGAAATTTGGGAAGTTGCCAAAAGAGCTGGTTCTGGAGGAGATCGGCGCCAAGATTCTTGAATTACCACTTTTGCCACGTTGAGCCCAAACTCTGAAGTCATTTCCATGTTTGAATTGGATCCAAAGGCATTTATCTTCAAATCCAAGAACAAATCAACACTGGAGTTGTTGGTTTTCCTT
Source organism: Theobroma cacao (assembly GCF_000208745.1). Taxonomy (NCBI): domain Eukaryota; kingdom Viridiplantae; phylum Streptophyta; class Magnoliopsida; order Malvales; family Malvaceae; genus Theobroma; species Theobroma cacao. The sequence goes on from NC_030858.1 coordinate 32,719,165, forward strand.
ATGCAGAAGGTCAATATTGGCTTCCAATTCTCGTTTTTCCTTTTCCAAACCGCTTGGTGATTGGTTTTGTTGGAGTTGATAATTTTCTGTTTCCAAAGTTTCCGCTCGTTTTCCAATCTCCTTCTTGCCAATTGCCATAAATTTTCATTTTCTTGCTGCAGTTCTATGATTCTGAACTTAATTTTTTGAGTGGGCACTCTCAAGTTGTGTGTCTTGGCTTTTAACTCCGAAAGCACTTCCAAAGAAGTGAGTCTTTTTGGAGAGTTATTTTGCTGTAATCTCTTCATCTTTTCCGTATCCTACTTTCTCATCTCTTGCTCCATTTCTTCGGATTGAGATTCGAACTTCTTCTTTTGATTTTTTGAGTCTGCCATTATCTTGCTTCAGTTATTTGAGTTCCTCTTCAATGAACATGAATTGAAACCAGCCTTTTGTCGCTCTTCCCCATCAAGTTGCCCAACCGTTTCCATAAATTCCTTTGTCATCTCTTGAGACAGCTCTTTAAGCATCTCCATGTTAGTGAAGTAGGATAAAGAACAAAATTGAACAAGAAGAAAACAAGAACAGAGGGGCACCACACCAACGATAACAATCCTCCAATAAACCCCAAAATCCTCTTATAAACAATACAAAAATATCACGTCCACCTGATCAATATCACTTTCCATGAATTATTATAAGCCCAGGAAAGACTAGGATTTCACAACTTCTCTTGAGTGGTGGCTTGCTATTTCTCAGGTGATGTTTGATTTGGTCTCTTTTCCTGTTTCAAGCTTGATTACTTGTGTTTGTTGGCAGGGTTGAGTAATTTTTTTCAAAACCCAGTTAGCATAATTAATTAAATAAATTTATCTAAAATGAATACAATTAAATTGAATTTAATCAGTTTCGATATTTTTTTTTCATTACCAAATTAACCGAATTAGAATAATAAGGATATAAATAAGTAAAGTCCATAATCCTTTTAAGGTTTATTCGCCCAACTCAACAATATATGCAATTAAGTGTTGGTATATGCCATTGAGCCAATTGCATTGGTCAAGGAATATATATTGTTATTTAATGGATATTTAATCACATAACTATATGTGATAGAAATTTTCTTTTACGTTAGTATAATAATGAGTTATTAAGTATTAATTGAATGAAACCCATGAAACATAAAGGCCTTATAACATAATTGTAAAGTTGTTATAATTATGATATCATTATGCATCAAGCCATGTTTCTAAAATTGATTCTGGTTATTTTATTGTCAAGACAGGACATTGACAATACTCAAATATTAGTATATGCTAAACCTTTTTAGTTGAAAAGTAAGTAATTGGTCTCATAGATTGAAGTATATGGGATACATGAAGGTAACATGTGGGTGCTTGTTAAAGAGCAAGTTCACTGAACATGATTCTCTATGAGAACTCCATTTGGTATTGCACTTATGTGTTTATGAAATATGTTCTCATGTGATAGTCGTGCAACTAGTCCTTGGACTTGAGACACCAAGTCATCTTAAATGGGGAATTACATACTTTGATTTCACCTTTATGGCTTTGAAGGTGACTAGATGCCTAAATAGAGTGTTTTTCGGGTATGTCATGAAGCATATGAAGGTGGATGAGCGATCAAGAAAAGATTCATCACTTCAAGTGATATGAGGGGATGTACCTCTCTTATTCTCAATCCTAGATTAATTTATATAGAGTATTTGGCCAAAGTATGATGAATTTGAGAAAATTAGTTTCCTAAATTCATAAGGTTAGTTATGAATTACGAGAACTAATATAGAATGTCATAAGTAGACACTGACCCATGTTTTATGACATATCTAGGATATTTGATGAAATGATCGTATTGCACTGAAAGGCTTATTACTGAAGGGTTTTATTAAATTCTTTAATTGACTCTCTAACATTTGGATGATCATGATGTACTGCTAGATGTCGCTCATTATCTATAAATACAAATCAATTATTAAATTACTAATTAATTATGATTTATATTTATTACTGACATGTTAGAAGCCTAATGGGTCACATACATTAAGTGATATAATTGAGATTAAATAAGTATAATCAATTAAGTTAGACTTAATTGAAATAGATCAAAATAAAATTGAAAAATTAATTAAATTCACAAAGACTTAATTGAATAAAAATACAAATATTATATCTAGTGTTACAACTTAGTTTGGCTACATAGATATGTTATATTAGCCAACTAAAACTCTAAGCCTTCAGTCACTTCTTAACCATTTCATAAAAATAAGAAAAGAAAAATAGTTTTCTTTGTCTAATAAAAAAGAATATTTGGTAAGAACTTTTGTTTCTTTTTTTGTTTTAGAAACAAAATTTNATTTCATAAAAATAAGAAAAGAAAAATAGTTTTCTTTGTCTAATAAAAAAGAATATTTGGTAAGAACTTTTGTTTCTTCTTTTGTTTTAGAAACAAAATTTGCTAGCATAATTAAAATCCTATCTTTGAGAAGGTCTTATTCGGTCACTATATAGATTACTGTTAGAGGCCAAACACTTGGGTGGCTGAAGATTTGATAAATCCTAAAAGTGAAAAACAAAGATTTTGATTGTAGGATTTCAGACTGACTTATTCTCTCTTTCAGGTTTCTTGCTTCATTACAAACTCTTTTGGATTTAATTGGCTCTTGATTACGATATCTAGAGTAAGGCACGCAATACTTGAACCTATGAGTGTTCATAAGTAATTTAAAAATTGCATGAAAAATACAAACATAGATCTTATGAGATCTGGTTGTTTCTTTGATTAAATGCATGTTTTATTTTTCCGTTGCGTTATGTTTTTTAATTTTATGATTAATTTCATGTTTGAGCATGAAGTCAAATCCTAGCCTTAACCACATACAATATATATGTTACAAAGATGACAAGACGAAGAAAATAAGATAAGGATGCATGGAACTGAATTAAGTTGATATTTGCTGCGGCAGAAACATTCATATTTGACTAGATGAAAAGAAATAAAGAAAAATCAAATACAAAATTTTCTGGACAACCAGAAGAGGATAGGTCAATTTGGTCATCTACTGCACAAAAAAAAAAAAGAAAAAAAAAGAAAAGGAGAATACATGAGACCGTATAAGATTAAAAGCTGCACATGCTTCTAGATATAAGGTGATCTGGTTCAAGCATCATATACCTAAACAGGCTCTTCGGTTGTAGTTGGCCATCAAGAAGAGATTGCAAACAATTGATGTTTGGAGAGAAGAGCTATCATTAAAAATTTTCAACAGTGATGTTATGTCATAATGGTTCAATAGCGTGATTATTTGCATTTTAACTCTTCAGTTACAGGAACTATAGGAAGCAATGTTGTATTTCTGTAGGATGAAAACGTCAAAGGGCTGTTTTGCCTTGGATCAAGAAATTCAATGGTACATCAATTATTTTTCAGCCTCTGTTCTCATACAACAGGGAAATGCAAAATGTAAAATCTTCAGGAAGAAGGCTTGGATGATAAGGCATGATGTTAGTAACATTCAAAACATAGCTTTGCTGGGTCTGGCAGGTCTACATGGACAATGAAAGTCTATGCCTAGAGTGTTAACGAGGCCGCAAGTAATAAAAGAACCCAGGAGAGGAGTGATCCCGCCATTGATGAGGAGTTGAAATTTAATGTGGATGGTTTAGCAAGAGGACGGTCAGGATTAGTGGATTGTGATTTTAATGTTTAGCTTCCTCTTCATGAAATGGTTTAAAATCTTTAGTGATAGAGTTAGGTTCTTGTGCTATGTTTTTATGAATATTTAAACCAGATGATAGATCATGGGTAGTGTGGAAGGTATTTTCTAATATTGACAAGTTTTGGAAGCCAATTGGAAATGTTACCTACAAGCAGATCTACAGAGAGATTAATTACTTTGCAGACTCCTTAGCAAAAATGTGTGTAGACCGACCCTCTATATTTAATGCTTGCTGGTGAAGAGAGGCCTGGAGTGCTACTATTTCATGAGGAGGAGAGCTGTTGTTGTCTCTATTGATTCTACTCAAATGAAAACTGTCATCTATTGTTTTTTGTTGTCGTTGGCTGCTTTTTTTTGCTTGTTTATCCCCTTACTGGATGTACCCAGGGTTATTTCTTGGAGTGCCTTAGACTTGGAGTGTCATAATTTTCTGAAGAGGGGAGCTATTTTCTATTCTTTTTATTGTACTTGGCTGCCGTTGCCTGTTTATCCTTTTACTGGATGCTCTCGTGGTTATTTTTTGAAGGGACATGTTGTCCCCTTTCTGTTTCCAGAGGCTTTATATGTCAGTATTCACTGGATAGTACTTCCTTAGGTACTTTCAGGTCACTATTCAAGGAATGTTTTTTGTTCCAGTTCAAACGCTTGAACTCTGAGGTTTTTATAATTATCCAAATTAATAAAATGGACATTTTTTTGAGAAAAGAGAAAAGACTTAAAGAGATGTTATTGGTACCAGCAAAATATATTGAAATAAGATTTTTTCTTGTTACCACCCACCATGTCAAAATCCATTAAACCATAATTAATATAAATTTTCTTTTAAAAATGCAAAAAAAAAAAAAAGTTAGAATTTCACTTGATTAATAATTTCATTAATTTGGTAGTGACAAAGATATACACTTATTTTTTCAAAAGTTGTTTTCTTGTTAGAAATTTTTAATATTTCTAGAGGTTGAAAGTTGGAATCATATCAAAATTATGAGAGAGAAAGAAAAAAATAAATTAAAAATTAACATGTATTAACTTAATAATAAAAAAATAAATATATAACAATTTATGAGAGTTGAGATGAGAAATGGGACAGAAGATTTGGATTCCACAGGGTGCATAGTTCATCCACTATTATTGCAACCAACCAAGGAGGAAGACCAGTTCTAGGTTAGAGTTTTATAGAGATAAAGAAGCTTCTAGTTTGTTTTAAAATTTAGAGACTATCCGATATCTTCTAAAGAACTAGGCATATATCAAGTTGGAGTTTTTGATTCAGCTAACTCTCACCTCTATGTGAATTAATGTAATCAATAAATTTTACATTTTTAATATTAAGTTTGGGTTATTGCAATTAAGAATCAAATAAATTTCGAATTCAGAGCATTTCAAATTTAAATAATTTTAAGTTCATATCTCTTACTTTGTAATCAATTTAGATTTAACAATTCAAAGTTTTTGGGACAAGTTTTCAGGTTTGTGCTTATTTTGCAGCCTTTAAATATAAACAACATCCATTTTGGCTTATCCCTCAAAACAACCCACATATGATTCATTTAAAATTATTCATTTTGTCACCTACACTTCACACTTGCGACAACCTATAACAATTTGGAAGAACTAAAAAGAAAAAACAAACACCTTAAATACATGGAAATTAAGTTCATTTGTCATCATATACGGATTACCGTGTATTCCTTGGGGGATTATAATTAGGAAGGAATCTGATCCTTTCTCAAAAATAGACCATGCAAGCCATATGGAACCCTCCTAGGCAACCTAACCATTGCCACAATGTCGAGTTCTGGCGATTTAGCGTCCATCACCAAGAATTTTGACTCGTTAGTCTGCTCATTGTGAACGTAAGTCATTAAATATCCATCATCTTCATCAGACAAGATATCTTCCGAATCTCTTGGTACGAATAATGGCTCCCCTCCGAAGCATCCTGGTTCATAAAATCGTCTCCCAACTTCACACCCCACTTTCATGTCAATCTTTACTACGCCAGACATTTTCATGCCTGCTTGGTTATTCACTCCTAGATAGGCGAAACGATTCTTCTTTCCAACATAGCGAGGATTTATGGATCCGCATTCAAGATTTCTTGGGGAAAGAATATTCCTGGAAATTTTTTTAGTCTTCATGTTGATTGTTACCTTCTCCAATTCGATGTTGACAGCATCGTCAAAAATATTCTCCAAAGAAACTATATTGGATGCCACAAGGACTATTTCGTCATCTCCATTTTCGTAAGCATTTAGGATATGGATTGTATTGAAACCTGGAATTTCGAACCACTTCATCTCTGAATCATTGAGAGCATATCTTCGTATGACTCCGATTCTTGGGGTTTTGTTTGGTTTGTAATCCAGGAGCGTGCCTCTTCCCATCATCACTTTCATTGGCGCAAATACTAATTGAGTCTCATGAAAAATTGCAAACCTCTTGGTTATAGCGAAGTCGTGGAAAAAGCTTGGTTGCTTGATGGAAAAGATTGGTATTTCTTTTTGCTTAACACCATTTTTATCGAAACGGAAAAACGTGAGATGAGGAAAAATTAAACTCCACCTGAAAGCAAATGTCTCCTTTGTCCCGGAATCAACTTTTGGATGTGCAGTCATGCTTGCGAGTAACTTGGGATTCCCATTGACTTCCCAACGCCCTAACGTCTCGATATCACCATTTTCTGTCATATTGATAACATACGGTAAATCATACTCACACAAAGCGACAAGCTTGTTTGCAAAGAAGGCAAGGCTAGTATTGGCCACTCCAAATCCTTTCATGAAATCGAAATAGCCTGTTACTATAGCCTTAAGAAACCGCACAATATCAACGATTCTGTAAAGAGATGATCCGCTTGGAACGATGGGGTAACCAGCATCTCGTTCGAGCCTATGCTTGTAGGTCTTGACAAATCGGCTACAATACCTTGCACGGCCATTGGATAATTGTAAACAGTGAAGCATCCCATCCCCAAAAAAAAAATCGAGAAAATGGTGTGGTTGATTTTGGAGATCCGGACCATTTCGTATGTAAGCACCATTCAGAGTGAGCGGAAGTTCACCCTGGATTACTTGACAATCGGTGGGTTCTAACTCCTCCACTATTGGAGCAAAGTTCTCACTAAAAACCTGGCCTGAATCAACTGAAGAGTGAAAGGGTGGTTCAATGACGTTAATAGCATTATGGAGAAGCTTTTGGGACCTTGCGAAAAGAGTGGAAATCAAAGACGAGGATGTTGATAATGGTAATGTGTTTTTCTTGGTTCTGTTGTTTGTTGCTTGCAATTTGTTGGTGATTAAGGTTTTTGTTTGGACATCAATTGAAGAAAGTATTCTAAGCTCCCTATCTTTGAGTTTTTGGGAGGGGTGGGGGTAGAATTTGGTAGGAGCAAAGGGAAGCTTAGTTGAAATAGGAGCAATGTAACTCATTGAGAGAGATTAGAACTCTTTCCGCTAGTAATTTTTTTTTTTTAGAGCAAGTTGCAATTGAAGCTATGGATAAGGTATTTATAACCGTGGCTTTATCTACCCTTTTGAAGAAAATTTTCGGAATAATTTATTATCAACAATCTACTTTTTCGTTTGACATTCCGTTGTCGTTTTTTTTACCACTAGTTTTCAGATTGCGCGGCTACGCGTTAAAGCTATTAAAGTCCTTGCTTTAGGATTTAATTTTTGGTGGGTCTTATACTTTTATAATAATATAATTAATTAAGGAATCTTAAGTATAGAATTAAGTCATAATTATGTAAAAATAAAAAAAATCGTAAATAAATAGTTAAAATAGAATAGAATAAGGTACAATCATAACAAAATAAAATGTAAATTAATAAAAATTCATAATTATTTATAAATAAAATCTTTTAAATGAAATTTTCAAGGAAGATTACAAGTAATAATTTTCTTAAATTTTTCAAAGTAAGAATGTCAAACCCTATAATATAAAATAATTACGACGTCATTTACATGTTTAATAGAATGGTTACATATTTAGGAAGTTTGAGAAAATCGTTAAAAGACGATATTGCTCATAATGGTATCATTAAGTCGATTAAGTTTCAAACTAGTTCAAATAGAAATTTTAAGGTGAAATTAAGAGTTTCATGGTCTAGGGATGACTTAAAATGGTGATTCGGAGTTCGAGGATCAATTTAGAGTCAAACCGAAATTTTCACTATCTAGGGGCAAAATGGTCATTTGCCACTTGGGGACAAAATGGAAATTTTTAGAAAAGATTTTTTTGGCCTCATTTGACTTATTGGAGTATGATTTGAGGTTTAGAAGTAAAAAAATTTTAATTTCGATATAATTTGGAGTACAGGGGCGAAATGGTAATTTTACCACATCGGGGGTAAAACTGTAATTTTGCACCCCCAGAACATTTTTTCAGCACAAGGTCTTCACCCATCATCATTTTTGACCCTTGAATAATGTGTGGTGGAGATTTAAAGCTTAAAAGATAAGATTTTAAAAAATAGACCAATAATGTAGTGACATGTGGCAAGTTTAGATTATTATATTATTTAACTATAAAAATCAGCCCACACCACCATTTTCTCTTCATTATGGCTGGCCATAGCAAGAAAACAAAGGGAAAAAGAAAAACAAAAACCTAGGTGGAGAAATTCAAGGGAAAATTAGTGAAAATTCAAGGAAACAAGTGACAAAAGGTAAAATTTCTTGATTTTGACTTGTGATCTACCTTTTTCATGCTTTTCTCCTTATTTTTCATGGTTAGATTTCATATTTTCATGGTGAATTCATGGCTGCCCAAATGGGTATGGAGAGAGAATGAAGTTAGATTAATTTGATTTTAAGTTATATTAGTGTTTTAAGTTAGTTTAGCATATTTAGAAACAAAACAATAAGAAAAGAATTCATTTTCCTCCATTATTATTATTGGCTGAATTTTCTAGGGAAATATTGGCTGCTGATCTTGATGTTTATTTGAGGAATTATGATGAATAATGATGAATTATGAGCCTAGAAAAATAATGAGAATTTTCGAAGCAAAAATACGAATTTTTACCCATTAGGGGTATTTTCGTAATTTGCTACCGAGATTGATAATTTGCACCACATTGAGGAACATTAAGTCAATTTGGGTGCAATTGAGGTATAGAAACTGAAAAAAATTAATTTGGGATTAAATTGGACGTGTTAGTAATTTAATCGGGTAATAGGCCGAATTAAGTCAGCACCGCATTTAAGCGGTAGTCGGATAAGTTGCATGTCATATCATGCATATACACCGAGCCTGAATTGATTTTATAATGGTCAAGCATTAATGTGGTGAATTATGTATTGTACATTGTGGATAGGTGGTGAGCAAATTACACTGGTAAAAGTACAGAGATTGTGCTAGAAGATAGGGGTTAGGAGTATATCGACTCCTAGAACTGTGAGTGGACAATTTATCGTCTTAAATATCTAGAGTAATTATACTTGTTTGATGCTTTTATTGAATGGTGAGTTTAAATTATAAAATATTATGTTTTTCATTAAAATATTTTTTTAATAAAAATAAAATTTATACTGATTTTGAAATCAACTATTGTTTTGGGAAAATTGAGTATATGGAGACTGTGTTGAAATTTATGATTTTATATGTTATTGAAATTGTGGCTTATGACACTATGGTAGCATGATGGCTAAATTTTTTAGGTTGGCATGAAATATATGAACAGTTTTGGATTGATCTCGGTAGACTGGATTACATTTTATTCGTCATATTATGCTACTGAAATTTTTATGGGTCTGGTGGTATATTAAACGGTCACTGCAGTGGTGGGAGTTTTCGTGGACTGTCTATGAGAGGGGTACGGTAACCCAATTATATAACTACCTCCGGGGGAGATGTTGGATGAAGTATCTCTTGAGGTATGATTTGAGTGCACCTCACGTTCGGACCACCACGTGAGAGTGAGACTCAGTCAACGCCAAGGAACGGCTTGTGTCAGATGCAAAAACATGTTTATGGGTATGAGACATTTAACAATCTTGGCGGTCTCAGTGAGATATCTTGACGAAGGTATCTGCGAGAATGATTTTGGCAGGGGCCAAGTTTAAGAAATTTATAAGCCGGGAAATTTTGATGAAAAGAAATTGTTTGGTATAGATTGAACCGAATTTTATGTTATGAACATTATTGAGATATAACGTTTTTATATTGTCTCCATCTACTCGGCTTTAGATGCTTTTGATGGTAATTGTTTACTCACTAGGATTATGTAATCATAATCTCACCCCTCTTCCTATCCATTTTTCAAGCTCAGGACAGTTTGTTGATAGTTGATTAAGACGAGAATTAATCTCGGAGTGCATCCTAGAAAGTAAGGGTTCGTAGCCTTACACCTTCTTGGTCAATTGGGGGCTCACGTGTCACTGTAAACGAAATTTCATACTTTAATTATCTTTATTACTATATGAATAAATTTATTTTACTCTTATGTTACAAAAATTATTGTAGGAAGACTTTGAAAATATTGTGTTTTAAGAAAATAGAATATTTTATTTAATATTTTTAGTATATTCAAATAGCTATAATTTTACTTTAAACAAATGTTTTAGACTTCAAAATTTAATTTAAAATCATGAAATAGGTGTTTCCACTTACATATTACATTTTTACGGATTTCAAAATTTTCAAAAAAAAAAAGGGATGAATATGCCTATGTGAGCTAGAAAATAATATTTTATTATTTTGAGTTGGAAACGACTTATGATTTCTTGAAATGCGAGATTTAATAACTGTCGCTCATCGGGGAGATACGAAAACTGATGCTAAACCTTGCGGGGTTCCGATTGGTATTCGGGATAATGAGTGCCTATCAAGATGTCGCGGTGGTTGTCACGGGCCCGGTGGGAGTTCCGAGTCGTGACAAAGAATAATTATAAGATTTCGCCATAAGTAATGGGACGTAATCTTGTAATTTATTTTTGCAAAAGAGATTTATTTATAAATAATTATTATAAATATGGAAAATAATAACAAATAAATAACAAAATTTTTAAATGATAAAAAATAAATATTAAAGTTTCATGAAAATATGAAATGTAAAGAATAATAAATATTTAAAATCTTGTAGATCAAAATATAATATCATAATTAAATAAATAAATAAAAATTCTCTGATGATGAAATCTTAAGAAAGTTATGAGTACTAATTTTGAGAGAACTTCTAGGTGAGAAAATCTTCTAAAATTTTGTAAAAAATATTGAAAAATTATAGAAAGTTTTCAATACAAGGATTTGCAGGATAATAACAATAACAAAAATAATAAAAATAATAAAAGTGAAATAAAAAAACTTATAAATAAAAAACATAAATAAGTAAAAGTTATCTTGTGATGAAATTTTGAGAAGATTATATGTAATAACTTCGAGAAATTTCTATGTGAGAAATTCTTCTCAAATTCTGCCACAAGTATTAGAGTATTCAAAGGACATTTCTATATCAAAGGACTTTTATTTGTTTTAAAACCAAAAATAAAATAATTAAAGAAAATATGATTGGATATCAAATTTAAAGATTATTTATTAAGGCTAAAAATATAACACATAATTAAATAGGAACCACGCAGTGGGTGTTGTGATGGTGCTAACACCTTTCTCACATGTAACTATACTTCCGAACTTAGTTTTTTTTGTAGATCGAAACTTATTCTTTTAAATGAACCTAAGTCAAACTTAGGACCTCATTAAAAGATATAGATTCACTTAGGCACCCAATCACACCTAAACAAAAAAGATTAGTGGCAACTCTTTTTTCACGTCGAACGGTTGAGTTTTACGAACTTACCTGTTATGATAAAAGTCAAGATAATTAAAAAAATGACATATTCTCTTATTAAGTTTGAATGTATTCCAAACCAAGAAAGTAGCTCATCTTACCAAGATTTGTCATTTCAAACTTATTCTTTACTTGCAGCTTAAAAGCTTTTACGTCATGACTAGGGGTGTGCAAATGCAAACCGAATCGAACAATTGAACCGAACTAATTTTTTTGGTTTTCTAAGCAAAGTCCTTTAAGATCGATTGGGAAGCTCTGATATCACGTTGAAAAGGCTTAAAAATTATAGTTTCAATGTTAGGCAGTAAGAGAGTTGAGAGAAAGACGATGAACCAGAAGAAAGAGAAAGAAAAATGGTTCTTGGAACAACACTCAAGTCATTCCTTTAGTGTTGTTAATATTTTCGAGTACATGAGAGAGAAAACCATTAAAAGAATAATAGAAATAATAGACATTATTTAAGATCAATAATGTTTCAAGAAAGATTAATGGTTTGACAATATTATCAATTGAAAAGAAATATTAAAAGAACTTGAATATAAAAGTTTAATTAGAAATTTTGCATTTCAAAAAGCTAAAAAAAATAAAATTTTAATAACTTTTTTCTTAATTTTAATAAAAAATATCTCATTTGAATATTTAGCTTTTGGCTTATAACACCCCGTACTCCCGTATAGTAGCTAACTTAACCATCCCGGTAGGACGAAGGATTAGTTGATACGAGTTTACGTGCTAAAGAGCAAGAAAGGGTGAAAGGAATGCTCAAGAGTAAAATATTTCACGCGTGCGAAAATAATAATTAAATAATAATATCTTTGTCTGAGATGAATTAGTAAGTTAAAAGATGATTTGGAAGTAAATTGGGAAATACTAAGATGTTTCGGGACCAAAGGAGACAAGTGAAAAATTTTAGAATAAAATAATATTTTATTTAATAAAATAATATTAAAATATTAATATTTGACTGGATGTTGGAATTAGTCAGGAAGATAAATTATATGATCAATTCAAGTGGGAGAGAAGATGTAAGGAAGGATTTTGGAGAAAAACGACGGTAATTGTACCTGCGTGATTTTATTAAATCGAGCTAATGTGGGTAAGTAAATATTTAAATATTATGGTGATACCACATTGAAGTGCAATTTCGATATTTTGGTGGTACACTTGTAAAGAAAGATAGATAGATGAAAATTAAAATTTAAAACTTGTCGGAAGAGCTAGCATTTGCTTCAGGCAATGCTTTTGAACCAACAGGTCTAAGATCATGATTTTTGAGCAGCAGTTCATTAGTCTGCTCGGCAGTTAGGAGGACAGAATCAACTCTGAGTATGTTGTAAATTGATGCTGTCAGTATTGATACTATAGTACAATATTTGAAGCATGAAAAGTAGATAAAGTTTTCTCTAATAGCTCTTATTCAGTGAGCTTAACACACATAACTTCAGCTATGAAACTATATCAAATAAGGCTGAGTTGTAATTAGAAACTGATTTGAAGTCTTGCAGCCTGAGATGTTGCCAATCATACTATGCTTGAGGGAGAATAACAGTCTTGGTATGATCGTATCTCTCTCTCAATCTCGTCCACAGTATCTCAGTATCTCGGATGGATTAAAATTGAGTCTTCAAGCTCTCATGCAAATGACGACGAATAAACATCAAAGCATTCGCTTTATCTTTGTCATTTGTGTTTCTGTCTATAATAATTGTCTTAGCAAGACCTTGCCCTTGAAGATGCATCTCTACATCAAGGCACAAGGATAGATAATTGTTTCCACTCACTTCCAGGATGTGGAACTTGGACTTTTCAAAATTTGCCATAATACTGCATACAAAAAAATTGGACCCTTAGATTGGGGTTCTCAAAGGTCTATCACCACTTCAGAGGGACAGAGATATATTCTAAATCTGTAGTTGGCTTCAGGCTGATTGGACCATATAAAAAAAACTAAAATGTATTTGAAAAAAAAAAACACCTTCTCATTACGTTTAGAGACTTGTGTTGATAACTCAATATAAAATATAAAGAAAGCTATACTAAGAAAATAATTGAGAAAAAAAAAACTTATGGTTTATTTTTCATGAGAAAAGAACTTCTGGTTCATTTCTCATTATTTCTGATTATTATTGATGTAATTTTTCATCAAGTACAAAGCCCTATTTATAAGATTACATAGTATTAATGAAGATATTGATGAATCATCATAAATATATACATTGATTATAAATGGAACTTAGAAGGTTGGGAGATTCAATGGACTCATTCATTTATTCATAACATTATATAAATTTTTAAAATTTTTAATTTATTCTATTAATGACTCTTTTAATAATTTTTTATTTAATAATTAATAAAAATAAAAAATATCCCACATGTCTCATTTAATTTTAATTAATTTATTTTTTAATTTATATTTTTTATACTATTTGCTCATATGTTCTAAGTTTTTATAGATTTGCTTCTCTAGATTTATACGAACCATCAACCATATTTTTTTTTGTTATGTTGTATATGAGTTCCATCTTCTACTTATCATTTCGTCCTTTTTTTGCTATGCAAATTTTATTTTTTATGATTTTAATATTAAAAAATTAAAAAATTATTATGTAATTTTTAAATATAAATTGTAGTGTTGCACTATTGCTTAAAATTTTATCAATGTATCATTTTTTAATTAATCCTAATTATGTAGGAAATTATCTTAAGTATATTTTTTTATATGCTTTATGTTTTATATTTAGTTGAAGGAAAATTATCTTGAATATATAATCTTTAAACAACACTAATTATATAAGAGGAAATTGTTAATCTTGTATATTTTATTTAACTATTTATATTTTATGCATTATAGTTTTATATTTAGTATTATAAGTTTAAATAGAAATAAGAATATTTGATGTTAAATGCATTAATTTTTTTTAAGTTTGATTAAAGTATGAGTAGGTTGAAAACAATTAACAAATTTTTTTTAAAAAAATATGCAAATCGTCCAAATAATTCTCCTACACTGGAGCCATCGTATCTCATCCTTCTCTCTACTGTGAAAAGTGCAAAGAAACTTCAAGGTTAAATGAGTTTCTTTAATTTTTTTTGGTTATTGTTAGGACTAGAAAGGTCTGCAGCATTTGAGAAACATATATTACTTTGCTTTTTTTAAGTCCCTATTTTGATGGGTTCATGTGGGAGTCCATTGGCTTAATTGAGGGGAGTAGGTATTTTCTGATGTACTTGCTTCCCTTTAGTCAAACACTTTGTCTTCCCATTTTTTTTTTATTAATGGTGCACTTTGTCTCTTGAACTTTTAATTTTTGTTTGGGTTCTTGAGGAGTTTTATCTATAATAAAACTAAAAAATAAATAGCAAATACCGACCTTTTTTAATCAATTTTGATGATAATAGTATAACGGGGCTCATGAATATTCAAACTCTATCTCCTGTTCTTTGATTATATTTCTAAACTGCAATAGATTTTGATTATAATGGTATAATAGGGCTTATGCATATTCAAAGGACGTGTAGAGTAAGGCAATGCGTACAGTCAAAAATGCCAAGGCTCTGGTGGACACCTGATCTCCATCCATCTTTTGTGCATGCTATCGAAAGGCTTGGTGGCCAAGAACATAAGCTTCATTTACTTAGAATGTATCTCAATCTTTCAACATGATGCAATACGAATAACAACTCAGTTAATTATTAGTTGGTTTTAGGATTAGCTATCTTCATATTTACAATAAGTTTGTAATTAGAAAGAGTTGTTTTCGTTTGGATGACAAAAGGAGTAACTCCCAAATTAGTTCATCTTATGATGAGCGTTAGAGGACTTAGCATTGCCCATGTAAAAAGTCACTTGCAGATAATATATATAGAACAAAACAAACATTGTTGATAAGCATTTGGATACTTTGCCTGAACTCTGTCCCTTTCTGACTTTCTTTATTTCATTTTCATTTTTCTTTCTCAGCCAAATAAGCATCATTTCATTGAAAAAATTCAGCTAGCCAGTACCTGAAAGCATGATATTTATTTTTCCATTTTAACTAATATACATTTTGTGATTCAGATGTATCATAGTAAGAAGCTTGATGAATCGGGCCAAGGTAATTCAACTTGATAACAACTTTATTATCCTACTTGCCTAATGCTTAGTCATTCAATGACTTTATTTATTTTTTAAAAAATTGCTAAAAGTTAAAAATAAAATAAAATCATATTTGATTAAAAATATATTATAATTAAAATATACTCCTTACATCATATTTTCTTTGCCTATTTTTTTTGGATAACCTAAAATTATGTCTTTTTTTTTTGTGGAAGATCAAATACTCTTTTTTATATATTTTTAAATTTATTTTCCAGATTTTTTTAATATTTTGGCATTAAAAATCATAGAATATCAATTAATAAAAAGGTTTTAAAACTATATGTATAAAATATAATAAAATATATCCTTTTAATCTTCATAAAAATCGTATAGGACTAAATTGAATGTTTGTTGCAGTTGTTTCTACCGTTGCCTTAGTTTAGATCAAAGAACAAAAAAATTTGCATGTTTATTGCAGTTGTTTCTTTAACAAGTAGAATGAAACGCGAAATAGAAGATATCCTTGGGACATACTAGACATTTAGTCTTAGTTGTTTGATTTAGCCTATGCCATCTCCACCAGTACGACTCAAGCAACAGTATGATCGATCTCCAAAGTCCTCTCAAATTTTACGTACTTAATAACTATTTCAATGTCTTAGAACTTAATTTTTCTTCCTTTGTATGAATAGATATCAACCTTGGTCAACTCCACCATGCAATAATACATTAGGCATTGAAAATGAGCCAATAGTGCTGTTCTTTCAAAGTGGTAACAATGAGTTAACAAGTTCACACATTTTTGACCCCAGGGAAGCAATATCAAGAAGTAGAAGGTTTCTTGAAGATAAAAGGTGGCCTCGAGGGAAAATGTTTACCAATCAAGGTAAGCTTTGCAGGAGTTGTTTAGATATTTCTTGTTGTTCTATCACATAAAAATAATTTATGTATAATAACAACTGCTTTTAATGATATTTTAGATATTGCATATAAATCATTGTTCAAGATGATATTAGTGCCATGGAGTTTATAGCATTTGGCAAACCAGTGGAAAAGTTAGTGGGGGTAACAATTGCAAAACTGGTAGCAGTAAAGACTATTCACAAAATAACATGGCTTGGACTTGTTAAAGCCTTAACCAAACAACATAAAAGGCGGTCAAAATCGAAGTCATTAATTTTAAACTGTTTGATTGCGATCAAATTCAAGACCCAACATTGTCTCCCCTCATGTGATATTATTCCGTCTCAAGCCACACTGCTTCCGCTTCAGATCATATTTGATGACTCTCAAGAGCAACTTCCATCATCCTCGATTGACAATCAAGTTGCTAGAGAGCTGTTTCCAGATTCAACACTTTTAAAGCTAGCCACAACTGGCCATGAAGAACCACAAACCAAAAAAAATACAAAACCAGGAATAAGGTATAAAGCATTTTGAACTCAATATAATTCCATCTTCTTGCATCAAGATATATTAACGATGAATTATTTTACTCCAATGCAGGTTGCTATAAAATAAAACAACCTGATAGACCTCAATTTATTCTACCATGCGAAAGAACCTTTTCGCTTGTTTTGGTGTTCTTTTGTTATATATTATTTTTTGTTTGAAAGGCAAAATGGATTATATTAGTTGTACTGTTATGTACAAAAAGATCAACAATTTCTTAAGGGCAGCAAACACCAAGGTCATGTTTAGCCATTCCCCCTCTATTTCTTACACAATTTTATCCCATTCTTTGGTTTGCTTTTGAGAAAGCAATAGCCATTCCAAAAGGAATGGCTATTCTTCAAAATTTGACAAAAGCTTGGAATAGCTAATACCACCTTCTCCCATGGTATTTGCTATTCCACACCCATGAGAATAAAATCAAACATTTTAGACTAAAATATCCTTATTTATTTTTAAAAATTATAAACTTAAACTTATAAAATTAATATTTTAAATTATTTTTAACTATTCTATTCAATTCCTATTTATTTTACGAACCAAACGTGCTATAAAAGACTCATCCGATTACTTGGTAAGAAAAAAAAATCTCCAATAAGCAGCCCACCCACAATTCAAACTCTCTAGCGGTTCTTGCACACTGAATACTTGGAAAGAGGAGACCGAATCGCAAATTGACCATTAATAGAGACCAATAGCGCCCTGTCTAACCAGAGGCCCTTTTTGTCCTAGCAGCGAATCTCGTGTTCTCTCAGTGTCTCTCGTAGAGCTAGATATAGCCTAGCTGATTACAAGCAACAATTTCTATGCTCGATGAATCCCCGACTTTTGCAAAACTATTTGTGGCTCGAGGGGTGTGGATACTATGTCATCTTCCTAAACTTTTAGGCTCTCTATATGTAGAATAATTTCCTCAATCTCTATGGTAAATAGTGGGGACTTAAACCCCATTTGATCGCAATGGGGGAATCACTTTTCATCATTAGACAATGGGAATTTGCCCACTTAGAGGCGATAAAAACAACAAAAATTTCCCTAATAGCAAGTAATTCAGTAAGGATCGAATCACCAATACCAACAGACTTCTTGAAGATAGAATCTTAATGGAACCTACCTTGTCTCGCAGCACACCACCTATTTCTGTATCACCCCCTTGCTGTCCGTCCACGTTAAACTTGAGGCATCTACACGGAATACTTCTCCAAACCACTCAAATCTTCTTCGGTACTAAGGCAATTTTAGCAGATCTAAACAAGCCTGTGATCGACTTGCTCTCATCTGGCAATCTAGCTTTAACCCACTAAAAAGTTCTCAAAGTGATATCGAACAATGAATAAAATCCCAGGACTTTTCTTTGAATATCATCTCATTTCTAAAGAGCAGAACATACCAAATAATAATGAAGAAAGCCATAAGCCATACCTTTTCACCGTCAACAATTGTAATAGCAACATTCAACGCCAAGAAAAAAGGAATGGTCTCACGCTGAGTCGCCCAAACAAGTCCCCAAGCGTTACACTACATTGACCAATCTTCCAAGCTTCACTATTGGTAAAAAACAGATGACGAGCTATTTCATACTCCTTATTACACTATAAACAAGTAGCCGAACTCTTACTTAACAAGCCTCCTTTTACTAGTTCTTCTTTGATGGCAGCGTTACCTTGTAACACTTGCCAACAGAAAACTCTAAGTCTGTTGTGGGCAAGACCCGCCCATACCATCTTTCAAAAGCCAGCTCTAACACAATTACTACCAGGGACTAACTTGCAAAAGGATTTCGCAGAATAGTTATCGCTTAAAGATCCTTTTAAAATATTTTATCTTGTAAGTCTGCTCCGACGAATAAGTGCTTCAAAACATGAAGCAGTTGGTCCCATTGATTAACCTCCCAGTTAAACAATCATCCTTTAGGTTAAATTTTCCAATGCCAGATATTATTTTCAAAATGTTGTAATCATCGATCACTAGATGATTTCCCGCGCTATGCAGCGGGTTTACAAAATTTTTTAAAAAACTTGATGCTATATTGATGGTAAGAAATGGGAATGTCAGCATTGCATGATGGAATAATGTTTTTGATTACTACCTGATATATGTACAAATTATCTTTGTCAGTAAACACATAAAAATTATCATAATGATCAAAATTTTTTGTAAAGAATAGGTGGGCCCTAATCAACACTTTGGTAGCTAAAAGTGAATCATCATAACAAAAATATATATATCTGAGAGAAGTGTTTGTACGCTACAGCACATGACAATTTAGAACTCTGAACAATAATTCTCCGATCTTCAATGATTTGGTAACCAAGGCGACAGTGAAAAGCTTTTGTTGATCAATTAACTTTGAGATAAGTTGAGGAAGAACGTATTTGTTTGACTGGTTTAGCAAAGCTAGTTTGGTGATTGATGAATTGACCACTTTTTCACCGTCATTAACAAAAACCACAAATGTCGTATTGCTAGTGTTGTCTTCTACAGTGATAATTAATTTGTAACTAATGAAACAAAGAAAACTAAACATTTGATTAAATGCAGAAAACAATATTTTAAAGATTTTTTAATCATTATTGTATTTTATTATAATTATTTATACCATAAATGCAGTGTCTGCTTTCCATGCTTTGAATTTGGACACCAGAAACTGTCTCCTATCTGTTGCAATGTCTTGTAGCCTATGTAATACCACCCTTCTGTACAATCAAAGTCTTTGATATGGGCAACACAGGTAAAAGTATTTCCTTATCAAAAAATATTTGAAATAGCACAGTAAGTATTGGAAAGAAAAGAAATATAATTAATGTTAGTATTTAGAAAAATAATACAATTAGTGACTAAAAGAATATTAAGTCATTTCTTATCCTCCAATCAGTTTAGTTTTTAAAACAATAAACAGATCTTGACTAAGACAGTGTTTTCTATTTAGCAAAATTTCTCTCATCTAAAACATTAACAAATATTTTAAGTTCAAAGTCTAGATTTTTCATACTTTGGTTAATTTCCATCGCAGATAAACATAGCATTAGAAAAATTATTGATATAAACCACATTAGCTGAATTAATCTCCACAAGGAAACATTTATATCATTGGCCCTTTCAATAGGAAATACTTGAGAACACATTGGTTCTTTTGCCTGTAGTGTACATTCTGAATCATTACAAGAAAGCGAGAGACAAACCAAATTACTAATGGACTAACATTTAGCAGAGCTTTTGTTCTCTATTCCTTGAACAATGAAAGATCATAAAACCCAAAAAGATTGGTAACTTCATGTTATTCTAATGCAGTTTCTCACAACCAGACAATAAAGGGCAGAGGAAACCTTCATTAGACTCAATTAAACAAAGGTCCTTTCATTTTAACTTAAATCATAGATCATGAACAAAATAAAAATAGAATATTTGCAGCGGAATAAATAACAAATAAAGAAATGAAGAATGCATAGGTTTTTTTTTTAATTTTTTTTTATCAATCATCATTGAGCAGAAGAATGCATAGGTTTGACTTTAATACGACGAACAATAAGAAACTCTTATATATAAGCCAAGTAAAAGACATGTTACTAAAGAGCACTTAATGTGCATATTAGGGAAAAAATGCATATATATTGACAGACAAGGGATAAAAAACCCAAACAATTTCCAATAGAGACTTCATTAAAATTTTTCTTGGAGTAGTTATAGTTACATAATGATACCAAAAAGATTTCTTTTACCTTTTCAATATTTCAATTACGGTACAATCCTCCTGCCACCATGATAAACCTACCTCTGCAACACCTCTAAAGTACCCTACCTTGACATTAACCTACCTGCTCAATATCATAATGTAACACATTATTGGATAATGAAAACCATTAACAAATTATAACTTCCTCAAGACTTTTCAATGTTGTCCATCAACATCTGAGTCCAAATATGAAAAGAGAAAATGCAAAAGCCCATTTATCATACAAGAATCCAAGCATAACGGTGATCGGTTCAGATTAAAGGATTTAAAACTCAGTAAGAAGCTAATAAGGAACAACCACCTTCACTCCCAAACTCTACATAGCTCAAAAAGTTCTTATCACTACTTGGATAATAAATTACTAGTTTTCCATGATTGAAATGGTAGATTTCTAAATACTATGCAATAGCTAACAAGTTCACATTTATGTATCAATCATCTCTCTTAATTTGAAAGAATTATTAATGAATAGCAACAGTTCACAGGTATATTTAAAAAAAGGGGTTACCACATCCAATATCCACCATAAGTGGCAATGTTGGGTCCCTAAAGACTTCACTCTAAAAGGGAAGAGACCGTAGACGCTCCCCGGTGAGAGAATGTTCAGTCGACGGATTGATCGAGAAGGACACTACTATTAAGAAAACATGCAGACCCAAAACAAATAGAGGAGAAACAAATCTAGGCAGCTGATGACATAGAGAACAAAAAGGAAAAAAACTTAAAAGCTCAAAATTACCCTATCGGCCAGACGAAAAATCCAAAAATATCGCTTGCCGATGAGAGATTGTTCAGCAAGTGGACAGATCGAGAAGGACGCCATTGTTGAGAAAACATGTAGACCAGAAGTGGAGAGAGGAGAAACAAACCCAAGCAACTAATGAGAATGAAGACAAAAAATGCATCCATCAGTCATATTGAAAACCCGAAAATAACCTTTAAGGATTCAAAAAGGACAAACTCACGTGTCACACTCTAAAAGGCATATGTATGTTAGAATAATGATAGTATTTTTAAAAATAACCCAAGATAATATGTTTTTAAAAAATATTTTTTTTATAATTTTAACTATTTTTAATTAAATTGGACAAAATTAACCTTAATGAAATTACACGTCATGATGTTATATGCTATGGTTAAATTGTTACACGCTGTGTACAAAAATATATTACACATAATGATTTGGTTATTACACACCATATAAAAAAACATGTTACATGCTATGTATAAAAATATGTTACACGCTATGATTAGAAAAGATTGTTACAAGTCATGTTGAGAAAAAAAATATTATTGTTACACGTTATGTACAAATACATGTTACACGTCATGTTGAAAAAATGTTGTTGTTACACACCATGTTGAAAAAATATTATTGTTACACGTCATATTTAAATACATTTTGTTATAATTTAACGCCTAAAATGTTATTGTTATTTACGAACTAAAACTTCAAATCCTCTTAACTCTCTTCATTTTTTTTGACAATTTGGTACCGATTAAAATGTTTCTAACATGTTTTTATAAATTAAAACACAAATTTCTTATCTAAAACACCTATTTTGACTAAAAATCAAAAAAGTTTTCTTTGGAAACCTAGGTTTGTAAATTTCAAATTCTTGAGTTTATTGCTATCTAGGTCCCAAATTGATTCTATTAAAAACTATTTCAAACATTTATGATCATTTCTACCATTTTAGTTTTATCCAAAATACATAAAAATTAAATGTCCCAAATAGCCACTCATCCCAAGTACATCAAAACCATCGCTTGTTATCTTGAAAGCACAGGAAAGAGAAATCTGAAAGTGCAGAAGAGAGAAATCGGGAGCATAGTAGACGAATGTTGAAGAGAAAAATTGATAAAATTAGAGAGAGTTGGATAGTGAGAGAGAGAAATCAGAAGCACAAATGGAGAAAAATTGTGATGAATGTTTTAATTTATTTGAAATAGTTTCAAGGGTATTTTTGTCAAGTCATGGCTAAATATGACTAAAAATAATTAAATTTATTTTGATGGTTATTTTTAAAATGCCCTTATAAAAGAGAGTTATTCTTCACACTTTCCTCTAGAATAATTCTATATAAGATTCCGATTTTATTAACTACAAGGGTAAAAATTTTAAAGAGCACATATCTATGTGTCATACCTTTGATCCACTCATCGTTCCAGAAAGAGATATTCCATTAGCAACAACATAGTTGAATCTTGAGAACACATACAAAAAAAATTCTATTTGTTGGGAAAAGGGGGTTAATGATATTTCTCCAAAGAGTGGAACACATTATGTTGTTTTTCAAAGTAGAGGGCAAACTAGTAGGATTCTCACTGTTTTCTCTATAATGATAGTCATTTCTCCAAAGAGTGGAAAACATTATGTTGTTTTCGAGAGTAGAGAGCAAACTAGCAGCATTCTCACTGTTTTCTCCACAATAATAGTCCTCCAGAGGCTGTTATGTTCATTTTCATATTCCCATATCCACTTATTAAGTAAAATTTTATTTTTTAAGTTGTAGATCAAACACTACGAGACCTTGGAAGTCCTTGTACTTGCAACTAACTACCAATACATAACGGATTTCTTACTTATGGATGACTTATCCCATAAAAATAAATTGTGATGTTTCCTCTACAGGTTGAATGGTTGGATTATTGTACTAACATGTTGTGACACAAACCATATTAACAAGTTGATATATGTGGGTCAATTTCTAGTTAATTAGGGCACCAACCATTAAGTTTTAGGTGGCAATGGGATAACTTAATTAAGGTCATGGCATTTTTTTACCACAAATTTTTCGAATGAAAATGATTGAAAATAAAGGGGTTTTCTCTCCAAAATCCAAAAGCCACACTATCACTTTTAATCTCTATCCGTTTTCTTCTAATTGTTTATCATTAGACTCTTTCTAACTTTAACAAATTTTCTTATGACATGGGAGTTAGATATATTTATTGTTAGTGTAAGGTGCTTGTAAAACATTACATTAATTAGTCATATTTTATGTTAAAAATATTATGGATATTTTATATAATGTGTGAGGTATTTCTTTATCTATAAGTTTATTTATAAGGAGTCATGAGAGATTTATGTAAATAAAGTCCCTAGAACATAATGGCCTTGCAAAAAAATTATAAAGGTTATAATTATGAGATTCTTATCATCAAAGCCTTGTTCCTAAATATATTCTTGGTCATTGTATTGCCAAGAATAAGGGTATTGACAACGTTCAAAGATTGGTATATGCTAAGCCTTTTTACTTTGGAAGTAAGTAACTGATCTCATAGGTTGAAGTATGTAAAATACCTAGAGATAATATGTAGGTGCTTGTTAAGGAACAAGTTCACTAAACATTACCCGCTATGAGAGTTTCATTTGTTATTTCACTCAAGTGTCTATAGAAATACTCTCATGTGTTAGTAGTGTAAGTAATCCTTAGACTTGTGATATCAGGTTATCTTGTATGTTAATTGTTATATTTTAATTTCATCCCTATGGGTTTGGAGGTGACCAGATGACTAAACAGGATGCTTTCAGGTATGATGAAGTATGCTAAGATGAATGAGTAGTCTAGAGAGGATTCATCACCCCAAGTGATTTGAAAAAAACATATCTCATTAGCTCTTGGCTTCTATTAATTGAAAGTCCTTGGCCAAGGCAATCTTGATATGTCAATATGAAAGTTGCATGACTAGTATGGATAAGTTAGAAAATAGACATCGAGTCACACTTTTTATCTATCTGGAATATTTTGATGAAATGATCGAATTACACTGAGATACTGTATACTGAAAGGTTTGTCGAACTATATTGACTCTTTTGATACTTGAGTGGTCATGATGTATTGCTAACTACTGCTAATGATCTATAAATATGAATATAAATTCTTAATTGAATTGATTTATATTTATTACGAACATGTTAAGGACCTAATGGGTCACACATAATAAGATGACAATGTGAAATTAAAATAAGACTGGTATTTAATTGGAAAGTAGCAATTTTCACTATGGAATTAATTAAATTGTTTAATTAAGTGGAATGATTAAAATGCAATAAACCAAAAGTTAGATTAGCATTTTAACCCAATTATAAATACTTTTATATGTGTGTCGCACTTGGTAAGAAAGAGGTGAGAAAAGACAATAGAAAAATAGAAGGAGAAAACCCTAAGCCATAGGTGCCGTTTTCCTAAGAAAAGTTTTTCTTGTCTTCTTTTTAAGCTAAAAGCAAATAATCTTTGAAATGTGAGATTTTTCAGAAAATATTGGCTACTAGCATAGCATCACGACACCACATAATCTCAATTTAGTATAGGTTTTCAATTGACATTTGTGTGGATCACCATTGAAGGCTAGACATGTGGACAGCTTTGGTTCGCGTCAATTGGGCTTTAGTGTACAATCAAGGGATTTTGACATGTGATTTTTGGAAATCACTTCTCTTGGTATATGGCTGAACATATTTTGCTTATATTTGCTTTTAACCAATCAATAAGACAATATAAGTGACCCATGGGTGATTCCGATTTTATATGTTTATATTCCACTGTGTTATATGAATGTAATTTCTTCTCTGAGCATGCTCAAAACCCTTCATTTATATCATAAATTTTGAAGACATATATAAATACGTAAAAGCGCTAATTTATATGTGTACACATATTAAAATTGATAACACTAACCCATGCATTGCACGGGTCATATATTTATCCTAATTCCTAAGCTAAAAATGCAAGAGGTCCTGCTTGCTCAAAAACAGCCCATGAAAGCCATACGGCACCCGCCTAGGCAGCTTAACCGCTGCCACAATGTTGAGTTCTGGTGATTTGGCGTCCATTACCAAGAACTTTGACTCGCCAGTCTCCTCATTGTGCACATAACTCATTACATATCCTTCATCTTCTTCGTCATCAGAGTCAAAATTATTTTCTCTATCTTTTGTCACAAATAATGGCTCCCCTCCAAAGCAACCATGCCCATAAAATCTTTTGCCTACTTCACACCCTGTTTCCAAGTCAATCTTCACCACACCTAACATTTTCGGGATTTCTTCGAAGACTCCCATATAAGCAAACCGGCTTTTCTTTCCTACATAACAAGGATTTATGGATCCAAATTCTAAATTTCTTGGGGAAAGAATATTTCGTGAGACTTGGCCGGTTCTCATGTTGATTTTCACTTTCTCCAATTTGATGTCGCAAGTTCTATCATAGATGTTTTCTATAGATATAACGTTAGATGCCACGAGAACTATTTCGTCTTCTCCACTTTCCCATGCGTTAAAGATATGAATTGCATTGAAGTTTGGGACTTGGAACCATTCCATATCTGAGTCATCCGTTGAATACCTTGGAATAATCCCAATTCTTGTAACTTTGTCTCGTTTGTAATCTACTAGAGCTCCCCGTCCCATTACGACTTTTGCTGGTGCAAGTCCTAATTGCGTCTCACAAAAAATTGCAAACGTCTTGGTTATAGCAAGGTCATGAAGGAAAGTTGGTTTACGCACAGAAGAAATGGGTACTTCTTTTTGTTTTACACCATTTGAATCAAAACGAAAGAAGGAAAGGTGAGGGAAAGTAAGGCTTGTTGTAAAAGCAAATGTTTCCTTAGTTTCTATGTCAACTTTGGGATGTGCACTCATGTTTGCAAGCAGCTTTTTGGTGAATTCCCAACGCCCTAAGGTCTCAATATCACCCGTTTGAGTCACATTAATAAGGTAAGGTAAATCAGAATCAGTCAAAGCAAGGAGTTTATTTGAAAAGAAGGCAATGCTAGTATTAGCCACTCCAAACCCTTTCATGAGATCTATATGCCCTGTGAGGACCTTTCCTATATCCATAAGGAATCGGATAACATCCACGAGACCATAGAAACCAGAGAAAAAATTAGGAATAATTGGAAAGCCAGCATCTTGCTCCAGCATATATTTGTAAGTCTTGACATAGCGGCTACAGTAAGTTGCATTGCCATTGGACAATCGTAAAGAGTGAAGCATGCCATCCCCATCAAATAAATGGAGAGCACGACGAGGTTGAAGTTGTGGATTTGGGCCATTTCGGATGTAAACTCCATTTAGAGAGAGTGGAAGCTCGCCTTCGATAACTTGACAATCCGTGGGATCAAGCTCGCTTACCGGCGCAAAGTTTCCAGTAAAGACAAGATTTGGATCGATTGAAGGGTGAAGGGGTGGATCAATGATGTTTAAGGTGTTAAGGAAGAGGTTTTTGGACATGGTTGAGACATGGGAGAATATTGATTGTGGTAACGAAGGTGGACTCGTTGTCTTGGTTTTGTTACATGTTTCTTCAAATGTTTTCTCCTTGGAGGTTTTCGTTGGGAATGATGTTGTGTTGGTTGAACAGAAAATAGGCTTCCCATGTTTGAGATTCGGGGAAGGCCAAAGGGGAATTTTGCTAGAATGATGTGGAAGTTGGAAAGATGAAGGCATAGCGTACGACATGGAGATTATAAAAATTCTAGTGAAATGTAAGTGCCAAGCCAAGTTGTTGACATTTTTGTTGTACTCCCAAGGTATTTATAGCTTAGATTGATGCGTATCAAGTGAATTTAAGATGATTAGAAATGTACAATGCCTAACCATCTCTATCTGATAATTATCTTTTGGCATCTTTATAGCCCATTAGCAAGGGATAGCTGATGCATGGCTAGTTGGTTACAGAAAAAGTTATTGATAAAGACTCGAGAAAGTTGATTGCCTGCTATTATCTTACACTAGTATAAATAAGATAATTGCCCACTTGATTTGTTGTAGAAATGGTTTGGCAGGAAATTTATTGCCAACTATCTTATCTGTTTGGTATTTGCCAGTGGGGAGTTGCTCGGAAATATAACATAAAGCAAAGGTTGACATAATTTTTCTTAGCCCTTTATTTAAAGCAAGGATGCATGAATCTTTGAGAAATCATTATCCGAAATATCAACCAAAAACCGTATACTTTGTTTTACATGTGCGCGTTTCTTATTGATTTAGATATAACATAATCCAAATTCGCAAGCCTTAGTGCTTAATTATGAAGTTGTAAAGAGTTGAACGCCCAAAACTAGGGGAAAGCAAATGGGCCAAGTGACTCAGAGAGCAACTTTGAGTACATTTTTTAGGCCATCAACTTGGACTCGTTTAACGAGACAGACTTTATGTGTATTGGCAAATTGGTGCCAACTTGGTTGGTTCAACTGATCCACTAGATCATTTCTTTGGAGCACTTGGATATTGGAAGATTTGAACCATTTCTCTCTCTCTCTCTCATTTTTCTTTTATTAGAGGAAAGAGATTTTATGAATCCGATTCAACGGGAAAGGAATACAGATATTTAGGTGTGAACCCTTTTCCCTTATTTATTATTAAATTAGCAAATTATCTAAACATGATGCTAAACGTGTAGGAGCGGAGCCTCCTTTAGCTTTGGGGCCATGGTCTAAAATTTTTAAAATCTTTTTATATTATATAAAATTTTTAATATAATTTTTAATGGGTGTACTCAAAATAATTTTTTATTTAATAATTAATACAAATAAATAATAAAAAAAATAACTCACATGTCTCACTCAATTTTAAATTTTTTTGTTTTCTTTTTTTTAAATTTATATTATTAATTTATTCTATTTGCTCATATCTTTTAAGTGTTTATAAATTTTCTTTTTTAAATTTCTACGAATCATCAATCATTTTGGTTTTTTTATGTCATATATGAGTTTTATCTTCTACTTGTCATATCTTTTTTTTTATTATGTAAATTTTATTTTTTACTATTTAATTATGAAAAATTAATAAATTATTATGTAGTTCTCAAATTTAAGTTATAGTGTTGTATTGTTGCTTAAAATTTTATCAATATATTATTTTTTATTAATCTTGATTATGCAAGAGAAAATTATCTTGAATATATCTTTTTTATATACTTTACGTTTTATATTTAGTTGAAAGGAAATTATGTTGAATTTATAGTCTTTCAACAATCCTAATTATATAGGAGAAAATTATTAATCCTGTATATCGTATTTAACTAATTGTATTTTATGCATTATAGTTTTATATTAGTAATATGAGTTTAAATAGAAATAAAATAAGAATATTGAAGGTTGACTATATTAATTTTTTTTTTCACATTTGATTGAAGAATAAGTAAACTGAAAACAATTGACAAGTTCTTTAGAAGAAAAAATGTAAATCGTTTAAACGATTCTCCTACATTTGAGTAACCAAGCCTCAATGTTTTAACTCATGAATAAGAGTAATGTGAATCAAAATGTCTAAGACTCAATCTTAAAGAAATAAATATTTTTTAGTATATAATTAATAATTAATTAATTTGAATTCAAGAAATCGAACACAACTTTCATAAAAGATTATTGTAAGTTTTTCTTTTTTTTATTTACATGTTATATAAAATTATTTTCTATTATCAATCTTTTGATTATTGGTTACTTTCAACTTATTGGTTTTTAAAATTTTTAAATCTTATTTTTTTACCTTTGGCCGTCCAATAAAAATTGACTAACTCTACCCTTATAAATGTGCATAATTATCAACTTTTAAGTATAGTAAAACCTCAATAAATTAATCCTCGATAAATTAATAATTTTGATTAAATAATATTTTTTGCTAGTCTCGACTTGGGACTAACGTGGTAAATTAATAATTCATTAAATTTATAAGATAATACATTTAAAAAAAACATATAGATCTCGCTTAATATATAAATTAATAATATCCTTATACATCAAAATTATATATATACATTATTCAATTTAGAGGCCTTTATAGAATGTGTTTCATTAGACCTCATCTTTAACTTTTCTTAGTGCATTAAGAAACTCTAGTATAGAGTTCTTGTATTGGAAGAGAAAATTATGCAATGTAATTGTTACTTTCAATACATCTTGATCGTATTTGATATTGTTGCTTGGCTCACTTGTAAGTTAAAGTTTTTTGACGCCCATTGTTACAATTGCTTTTGGGAACAATTTGGATTTTCTATATTGTACTCATATAATGCTTTACGTTGATTTATTTACATCTTAAAAAGTCATTGTGTATAGTTTTACTATTTATGATATTGTATGTTTTTTTTTATAGATGTTTTTACTTGACTTAATGTTCATAAAATATATTAATTAAGTATATATTGAATGTAATTTTAGTTTGTTGTAAAAATAGATAGATTTATAACTTCTATTTAACAAGACTAGTTATATTCATGAACTTATTTTAGTTAAACAAATATATAAAATAATGATAATTTGTAATTCGGTAATTAGGTAATATTTGTATAATCACAATATACAATACATATATTAAGTTCAATATTTTGAAAAAATAAATAAAGAATACCTTGATAAATTAATTTTTTATTAATTAATCTATAAATTAATAAATTATTAATTTATCAATTAAATATATCTCAATTAATTAATAAATTTTTATGATCCCAAAGGTATTCATTTATAGAGATTTTATTGTATGTTGAATATTAAAATTGAATAACAACATGTATTGTACACAAAATATATATATATATAATCTAAGNCAAAATTAATATATATATATATAATCTAAGCCAGTGAAAGTGTGAATTAAACCAATAAAATAAAATATCCAATGGCTCATTACTATCGAAGTTTGTTTAGAGGGACGAACATGGTTCAACACATGACAAGTGGATGTAGGCAGCATCAATGCTTGGATAATCCAGTCTTAATTATTTGGGATAATGCAGTTTGTATCTGCAACACAGAAACTACATTAAACTGAAGGTCAGTTCTTATTATAAACAGCAAAGAATGGGCATTATTTTTTGGGGTGGAGGCGACTATCATTAACATTTTTCTTAATTACTTTGAAAAAAATATACAAAAGAAACAGAGATTTATTTGCTCAAAATAGACCATGAAAGCCATAAGGAACCCGCCTTGGAAGCTTAACCACTGCCACAATGTCAAGTTCTAGGGATTTGGCATCCTTCTTTATGAATTTTGACTCATTAGCCTTCTCATCGTGCACTTAAGTCATTATATAGCCA
This sequence comes from Theobroma cacao, assembly GCF_000208745.1. NCBI lineage: Eukaryota > Viridiplantae > Streptophyta > Magnoliopsida > Malvales > Malvaceae > Theobroma > Theobroma cacao. The sequence continues at coordinate 32,749,984 of NC_030858.1, forward strand.
TCATCTTAATCAGAATGAATATTTTCCGAATCTTTTATCACAAATAGTGGCTCCCCTCCAAAGCAACTAGGTCCATAATACACACCTTGTTTCCAAATCAATTTTCACCAAACCTGACATTTTTGGGACTTCTTCAAGCACTCCTAAAAAGGCATAATGAGTTTTTCTCCCCACATAGGAAGGATTTATTGATCCGAATTCTAAATTTCTTAGAGAAACAATCTCTCTAGAAACATCTCCTGTTTTGATGTTGATCTTTGCTTTCTCCATTGAGACATCGACAGTATTATTAAAAATGTTTTCGACAGAGATGATATTAGATGCCATAAAAACTATCTCGTCATCTCCGTCTTCCCAAGCATTGAAAATGTGAATGGTATTGAAACCTGGGACTTGAAATCACCTCATCTCAGAGTCATTCATGGCATATTTTGGTATGATCCCAATTCTTGGAGTTTTATTTGGTTCATAATACACGAAGGTGCCTTTTCTTGTCATCACTTTTCCTAATGAATATACCAATTGTGTTTCATGGAAAATGGCAAACAACTTGGTTATGGCAAAATCATGGATGAAACAAGGTTGATTGATAGAGAAAATGGGTACTTCGTTTTGTTTAACACCATTTCCATCGAAGCAGAGGAAGGTGAGATGAGGGAAACTTAGGCTCTATCTGAAAGAAAATGTCTCCTTTGTATCCAATCGATTTCGAGATGTGTAGTCATGTTAAATAGTAACTTTTTCCCAAATTCCCAACGTCCTAAAGTCTCAATGTCACCTCTTAGCGTCAAATTGATAATATATGGTAAATCAGACTCGCAAAGAGCAAAGAAATAATTCGAAAAAAAAGCAAGGCCAGTGTCGGCCATGCCAAAGCCATTCATTAGATTTATATGGCCTGTCATGATCCTCCTTGTAGCCACAACAAAGCGAACAATATCGCCAAAACCAAATAATCCTGAAAACACATTCGGAACAAGAGGCAAACTAGCCTCTCGCTCTAGCTTAAACTTGTGAGTCTTGACATAGCGGCAACAATATGTAGCATGACCGTGGTAAGTGAGGTGTGTTGCTGGTCGAGTGGGGAGGGTGGTAAGTATGACTCCTTGTACTTTATGGTTTTTTCCATGATGAGTGTGGTGCCTACTTGTCAGGTGGGGAAGAGGGGTGAGTATGATTTATTGTGCTCTATTGTTCCTTCCATGGAGAGTGTGGTGTTTGCCTTGTTGGGTGGGGGGCGGTGAGTCCAATTCCTTGTGCTTTGTCTTTTGCATGGTTTCTTTTGGATGAGGAGGATCACTTTGAGGTGCGGTGTTTGTTTGTCGTCTTAAGGTGCTTTTCTTGATGCCCTCCGCAAGGATCCTTTGGGTGAGAGGGATCATTTCTGGGATATGTCTTCCATTGGTGTCCTTATACTATAAGCTTGTTGGACTTTGGCTTCATGAGGATTGATGGGGCTTCTCTTAGGGCCGATGACACTTTGTATAACTTTGGTCTGTGCCAATACGCTTTGCTCGACGAACCTTTGGTTCTTGGTTTGGGGGTGCTTCCATCATTGCAAGCGGTTGAGCTTGTTATTTTGACTAGGGATTCCTTATGGTGCCATTGGGGAGTGGCCTTTTGCTCTCCGTTGTGCGGAACTCTTGGTTGGTGCTTTTCTCTTAAGATGCTCTTTCTTAGGTTTTGCTCTAAATATATACTCAATTAGTTAGTTAGGTTAACCATTAAAGAGGAAAAAAGCAACAAGAACATGTTACATGTGTGAAAAAGAAAGCTTATCTACTAGTACTTTCTAGACAATATGTGAATTTAAATCCTCTGCCCCCTTCCTTGCCTCGCTCATATTTTTTTACCACATGTCTCCTAGAAAATGTGAATTTAAACTTTGTTTGCCCTTTTTCTTTATCTCTTACATTTTTCTTTTCGTTAGCTTTTCTTTCACAATCTTTTCAGGAGATGTTTCTTCCTGTTCTTTTAATAGATTGTTTCCATTAGTTCAGCCTTCTTGTAAGTTTTTATTTGTAAACACAATCTAGATAATAAACAAATCTTCTCTTGGATCAAAAGCAAAACTAAAGAACCAAAAGGAACCTTCTGTTTTAGCAAGAACAAACCAAGAAGATGTATGTACCCATGGTAATAGCCAAGTGCAACCTAGACACACATTGATACATCGTTTTCCTGTAGCTACAGTATAACAAAAACATTCAAGTAGGAACTAAACACATCACAACAAGCTACAGTGTAACAAACCAAGCCTTCGAGTCAGGCTCATTTTCACATCGGCAGTAACAAGAACTCATCAATTGATTTCCTTCAATTTGTTCGTTCGCTTTTGCATTTCTTTTATCTTTTCTTATTGTTATTACTTTATTATTATTGAGAAAATAATAACCACAATGAGACTACAATGAAAGCCATAACCGCATAACAGTAGTAGTCCTATCAACAAGCCAAGAACAATGGAGCTTTATCTACACCAAAATATGCCAATGAGTCGACAAACGAATTACCTTCATGACAATTGTAGATCAATCCAACAAAGATCATCATATAGTCGACAAATGAATTACCAAACAAAAATTGTGAAAAGCACTGTCAGAATGAAGAAAAGAAACAAAAAGAGTTCTAGCACCAAAAAGATTGAGTACCCACAAATGCCTAGAACAGACCAGCGAACCGCAAGCAAAAGCAAAAGCAAATTCCAGCCCTTTGAACCACCATTTAGCTCCAATAAACATAAAATTAAAAAAGCTGAATTGATGAAAATCTGCTTATTTGGCCTGACTTTTTTTCAACTTATTTATCTTTTAAAAGTAGAAGTTAAGTCAAAGAAAATTTTGAGAAACTCTTAAAAAAATAAGTAACATTTTTTTAAAGAACAAAATTTTAATAAAAAAAAAAGAGCTTAAATAAAAGCCCCAATAAAAGCTTTCTCTTTTCTTCTTTTAAAAACATGCCAACTTTCAAGAAATATCCCTTTTTCTCTCAATGGAACTCCCTCTCCTCTCCCTCCTTTTGCAAATCACCCTTCTCCAACGCAAATCACAATCTTCTTTTCCTCTACCTCTATCTCTACAAAGACTACTAGAAAAAAAAAAACCCAAGTAATAGAATAGCATAATCTAGGATTTTTTTTTTTTGTTTTACAAAGATTAAGAGAAAAAAAAAGCCCAAAATTCAAAGTTACATTCAGGTATTATTTAAACGTTTTCTCTCTTCTTCACCAAAAATAATTTTAATGTCATATACATTATTTCCTTTTTTCTCTTCTTTTTTTGAAAATTGACGTATCATGATTCAATTGTTTGCTAGATCAACAAAAATTTAATACTATTACTGCTATACAAAGTTTAACAGCTATTCCATTTTTGTATGAATTCTTTGATTTTAACATCTAAAATTTTATATAAACTCAAAGCAGATTTGTTTTGTTTTGATTTATTAGGTAATTGAAAATAGCATGAATACTTTTTATGGTAAATTTAACAAAAATTAGAGTTTATATAATTTATTTTGTCAAACTGCTTACTAAATAACTTTAGCTTAATTTTAAAAACTATTATTTTTTATAAGAGATTCATAATAACTTTTAAACTAAAAAAAAAATTAAGCCAAACAGATTCTTAAAAAAAAAACATCTTCTAAAAGGACAGAAAAGTGTAAAAGATACAAAAGAAAGTAAAAAGTGACAGAGAATAGAGTTGGTTATAGTTTTCGTTAGGTTAATCAAAGTTAATAACCCTAAGAAACACTTGGCAAAAAAGGTAGTATGGCAGGGAAGGGAGCATAGTATGAAAGCAGAAGATTTCCATTCAAAATATGTACATTAATATGCGTTGAACTAGTAGATGTCATAATCAAATTAAAGAGGAGAAAGGGAGAGTACTAAATATGGCTCTATAATTTATGATTTCTATTTAAATTAGCCCTATTTAACCATTGACCACTTGATCAAAACTCAAGTGGCAAAATAATTAAGTGCAACTTCAATGCAATCTTAATCTCAAATTAAGTGTTCGAAAAGATATTTTGAAGAAGAATTTGGAGTCAACAAAAGAAAAGTCTTAATCCCAATTTGTTTGTTCATGAGTCATGAAGTATGGGTGGTCAAATTGGTGAAAACCACACGTAATTTTTATAAATTTATATCAGTTGAAAAAAAAAAGGGGAAAGAACTGTTAAAATACTGATGGCAACAAAATTGAAATTTGGTTTAATAGTTGTTACATTTTTTTAGATTATAAAAGTTAAAATTTGAAGTTCAAATTTTTTATTTTCTTATATTTATATTATATAAAATATCGAGAAAGATAATGATGGAACTAGAGAGTTCATTTGTTTTATCCAAGAATAAATTCATATATATATATATATATATATATATTAAACTATGGACTTCCTTCTATTTTGTTTCCCAAAATATTTTTACTTGGAGCAGTCAAGTTAGTTGTGATTTTTCACCGCACACCAAACTCTTCAACATTATCTTAATCAGCAGTCTTTAAAAGACATGGGAGATTACAAAGCAGTAGTTAATCAGCACTCAAATTAATTTTAACTTGGGATGAAATTACAAGACTAAACATTCAATTTTAACAATTGAAATAATAAAAAAGATGTTATATTAATATTTTAAAAAATTTATTGAAAAATATTTTACTTGGTCAATAATATAACAGCATCGAGATGGGCTGAGCTGGACTCGGATTTAAAAGTCCTAAACCAAACCCTATAAGAGGCATGCTTGTGACTCTGTTAGACCTTAACTTTCCAACAATGGGTCTCCCGTTAAGTTTTGGACCCTAGTTTCCAAATCAAGTTTCACCACGCCAGACATTTTCAGGACTTCTTCAAGTACTTCCAAATAGGCATATCGGGTTCCTTTCCTGCATAGCAAGTGTTTATGGAACGCTCCACACTCCTTGGTGAAAGAATTTTTCCAGGAACTTTTCTTGGTCTTAATGTTGACACTTACTTTCTCCAAGACAATGTTAACTATTCTGTCAAACATATACTCCGTTGATCCAAGGGACACAACATTTGGTGTCACAAGAATTATCTCGTCGTCTCCATTTTCCCAAGCATTGATTATGTGAGTGGAATTCAATTGAACCCACTTCATCTCTGAGTCATTCCTGGCATGCCTTGGCAAAACTCCGATTCTTTGTGTTTTGTTGTTTTTCATGATTCATAATCCACAATTGTACCTCTTTCCCTGGCATCAATTTTACTAGAGATATCACGATTTGTGTCTCATTGAAAACAACAAACCTCTTGGTTATAGTTACATCGTGAATGAAACTTGGTTGGTTTAAATTTATTGCTTGGATTCAATGTATTAGGATTTTTGTCTTCTTAACCTACAAATCTCCAACGATTGACATTTCTAATGTTTTCCGTACATATGAAAAGAGATCTAGCCTTATCTTTATATAATGAATTTTTAATCTTACCTATTATAAGATTTAAAATTTATTACACAGTCCTATACTCTTAAGCTTACATATAACATTAGATTCTAACTCAGTTTATTAAATCATATCATTAATTATAATATTGTCTATCAAACTAACTTAACTTGATATTAATAAAATGTAAAAGTAAATAATGTAAATCCATATTTTGATTTCACAAGAAAATCTAGCAACCTGAAATATGCAAAAGGAAAAAAATTATTCAGGGGGCCCCTAAGTTTTTTAAGATCCTAATAATACATCGTGTATTCTCACTTGAAAATAAGGTAAAATTATGGTTTGACCCTCCAAATATTTTTAACTTCTCTACCCTTTTGTACAATTTGTAATTTGATATGGTAACCTTGCTAACCCTTTTAGTTTGACTTAGATTGTTCACGAACCGAGCTACCTATCCCAGGCCTACGAGCTCGACTCTACTCAAGTTGGGTTTGGCCAAGATTTTTTAGGTTTGAGCCTAACCCGATTCAAGAATACTATAATATTAATAAATATTATATTATATTTAATTTTAATAGTTTTTAAAATTTAATATTAAAAATAATTATTTATTATTATAATAATATCTAGAACCTGAAAATTTTTGTCCAAAGTCTTAGACCTGGATTGCTCGCAAATGAAGAGGTGCAGTGGGGATGAGTAGCTGCCATAAATATGACACGCGAAAAACCAAAAAGGTGAAATATGTAGAAAGCTTGTTGGTTGTTGAGGCCCTTCTCCGCCAAACTCTTTTGTTATCTTCTTTGCTGAACTTCTTTATTTTGTCTTTGCTCAAAAGCCTAACATCTCTAGGCTTTTCTTTTTTCCCCACTAAATTAAGCAACCAAAAAAAACCCAAAGGCCAAAATGAAATCATCAACATTTTCACAAATTCCGAATCTCCCTTTCAAGGTTGTGATACGATGACAATCCACAAAACCCAAAGCATGGCAAATAAACAGATCCAATTGCAAAACCATTTTTAAAACCATGAAAAATTTCATATTCCACTCCCTTTCCAACATCATTGATCCGCCTCTTCACTTATCCGTCGATCCAATGCATGTCTTCAAGGGAAACTTGGCTCCGGTGGAGGAAATGGAACCGACGAATTGCCAAGTAATCGAGGGTGAGCTCCCACTCTCTTTAAATGGTGTTTACATCCGAAACGGTCCGAACCCGCAATTTCAAGCTCGTCGTGCTCTACATTTGTTTGAAGGGGATGGCATGCTTCACTCACTAAGACTATCAAATGGCCTTGCAACATACTGTAACCGATATGTCAAGACTCACAAATATATGCTCGAGCGAGATGCTGGTTTTCCTGCCATTCCAAACATGTTATCTGGCTTTTACGGCTTACTCGATGTACTTCGTTTTCTTATGGTAATGAAGAGAATCATAACAGGTCAACTAGGTATCAAGCATGGGATTGGAGTAGCCAACACTAGCCTTGCCCTCATTTCAGGTAAACTTTTTGCTTTATGCGAGTCTGACTTACCATATCTTATTAATTTAACTCAGCAAGGTGACATTGAGACTTAAGAACGTTGGGATTTCGATAAAAAGTTACTCTACAACATGACTGCACATCCCAAAGTTGACATGGATACGAAAGAGACATTTGCTTTTTCATGGAGCTTTGCATTCCCACACCTTACCTTCTTCCGCATCGATGAAAAGGGTGTTAAACACAAAGAAGTACCGATCTTTTCCATGCGTAGACCAAGTATAATTCATGATTTCGCTATAACCAAGAGGTTCGCAATTTTTCACGAGACACAATTAATCTTTTCACTAGCAAAAATGTTGATGGGGAGAGGTGCCCCTTTGGTTTATGAACGAGACAAAAGCACAAGAATTGGGGTCATATCACGGTATGCTAAATGTGACTCGGTGATAAAGTGGTTTGAGGTTCCAAGGTTTAATGTAGCCCATATCATCAATGCTTGGGAAAATGGTAAGGAAGAGATTGTGCTCGTGGCATCAAATGTCAAATCTTTGGAAAATTATTTACATAATAAGAAACCGAATTTGGTTTTAGAGAAGGTAAAGATTAATATTGAGACAGGGGATGTTTGTAGAAATATTCTTTCCTCAAGAAATTTGGACCTTGGATCTGTAAATACAGCTTAAGTAGGAAAGAAAACTCGTTACGCCTATGTAGGAGTGCTTGATGAGATCCCTAAAACAACAGGTTTAGTGAAAATTGACTTGGAAACGAGGAATGAAGTTGGAAAAAGGTTTTATGGGCCTGGTTGTTTCGGAGGAGAGCCATTATTTGTGAGAAGAAATAGTGCTGAAGATGTTGTATGCGATGAAGATGAGGGATACGTGATGACTTATGTTCACAATGAGCATACTGATGAATCTGTATTCCTTTTGATGGATGCCAAATCACCCGAGTTCACTACCATTGCAGCAATTAAGTTGCCTAGGCGTGTACCATATGGCTTCCATGGTCTATTTTTGACCAATTGAGGAATCCATATTTTATTTAAGCCAAATATGTAATCTGATAGAGAGGTCACAACTTGATTCCTTACTCGCATTGTAAACTGTAATTCATAGTCTGATACTACAAAGGTAAACGATTATAAATTATTTTATATTATTTTAAGGGTATAAATTTCTTTAAAGTTATGAGTCGTATAAAGTCTTGTATAAGACTTATAATTTACTAAATGCGATATCTTTGAGTTATATGGAATCAAAGCCAACAGTGCTTCAATTATTAACTTCTTTTTGATAGATTAGTTACGTTTATATGCAATGTCCAAACCATATGATATGATAGATTCATTATCTTTACTCGTGAAATTCATATTATATGACAAGTTTGTTGTCTTTCCATATCAGGAGGAGTAAAGTGGTGGTGGTCTTAGGTTTTTTTCATGGGTTTTATACATATGTTTATGGCTGACGGTGCACAAACAGCTATTCACAGTTTTAGTGCTACTATCATTATTAATGAATCTGATGATGTCGGTTTTGGCTTGGGCTTTCAATTTGAGGAGCATGCTTGATTTCTTAAGGCTATACTTCATGGCAAATGAAGGTTTTCCTATGGTGGGCTGTAGAATTTCTAGTTATCTGTGGTGTCAACCTAATTCATTGAGTTTTATGGTGTTTACATTTAATATTTCAGTTGCCGAATTTGTTCTGCTAATCAGTTTTTGTACGAGCACATTTTTTAATTACCATGCTCCATCCAAGGGGCTTAAAATCTGGTCTTGCAACATGCAAATGGTCCCTTGGCAATAGATCTACTATATTTTTTTGGCTTCATGTTTGGCATTACAATGATCTGTGTTGGTGCAAATGGGATTTAGATGTAATTCAAAAAACCAGCAAAATTGACTTCAATGCGAGTCTTTCAATAGATGTTATCTTTAAGACTTATTGCAAAATTGACTTATTTCACGCATCTTATGCTCATCATGAATAACTTATAATTCTTTCTCAAGGGCGTTAAACATTCTTGAAACACTTTATCACTTATTTACTCTTTTATACACCGAGTATATCATTTCCATAAAGGCATGCCCAACTACTCATGCTTCAATTTATCTCCATGGGTTTCTAGCATGTCACCTAGTTTACTTGTGTTGTTACTAATCCTTTCCTTTCAACAAGGTCAAGACAAGATCAGTATATTCTCATAACAATATTCTATATAAACTCATTTGCTATATCATTATTGAAATCTTTATTTACATTTTCCTCACTTGCTATTGACATCTCTTATCAGTATCTCATACATTCATCTAACCTTTCGCTCGCTTCCTCTTTAGTCTTTAACAAGACTTAATCTCTTGTCTTCTTTATTTCTTAAGATTTGACTTCAGTCATCATATTATTCATCTTAACACTCCACATGTTAATTTATTTTTATGTAGCCATCTCAAAAATTCTCTAACTTTTCTTTCTCTTACATGCCAATATATATAAGGCAATAAAAAAAAAAAAATTTGCAATTTCACTCATCATCTTTATCTTAATACCTCCCAATGCACTTAAGACTCCAAACAACAAAGCTTAGCATGAAAACCAATGACCATTCTTCAACTCGTGAGTTTCATCTTCATGCCACTCTCAATTTGCTCTGCTTTCTAGCCATTAGGGGTTCTTAACGTGACAGCGTTTGATAGTCAGTACTGTGGCGTTGCAACGGTTTGAATTCACTTTATCTTAGCAACTCTTCCACCTTTAAAGCTACTACCTCAATTATTCACAATCGTGTGGCTTCCCTTCGAGTCTATACCACAATTAGCAAGACTAACTTTCTATCACAAGTGTGCGATCAAAACATTGATTTAACGTATTTATTTTGCCACTAACATTCATATATCTTTACCATAACATTTAATACAAGTTTGCTTAAGCAAAAATCTCCAAATTTATTCATAGCTACATGTATCTCAAATTGCTCATCACTTATCATCAGTCAATAAATCCCACTCGAAAATACCCTTTCCATATTGTATAGTGATTTCACCATATAGCATCACTGCACTATGTTCCTCCATTCTACTATCACGCATACTCCATAGAAATTAATTAAAAGATTTACGTACCTTAACTAATGCTAATTCCATTTAATCATATCTTAAATACTTCAAACTTGTAAATTACAACTCCAAATGTATGTCCATATATTGATAATCTTTATATATTTCATGATCATGAAAACTACAACTTACAAACTAGCTTTCTATCATATGTACTTTATTAGAGCACTAATTTCAACATATTTAATCTACCCTTGGTGGTATGTCAAAATCATCCCTGTCTCGGTTGCAATCCAGAGGAATCTCTCCTCTGTATATCCGTATGAGCTGGTGGAGATGGAGCAGCTACCGTAGCCCGTCCTAACTGTGGACAATCTCTCCTAATGTGACCCAGTTGATCACAATGAAAACATCGTGCAGGCCCTCTGCACGGCCCAACATGATAATTCCCACAATTTCTGCATCTACGTGAACTTCCTGAAACAGAGGAGTTTTTGCCCCTGTTTGGTGGCTGACTAGAAGATACACTTAGACTTCTCCTTTTTGCTAACTCAGCTCGCAGACTCTTATTTTCATTCGCAAGCTTCTCGGCTCTTAAAGCCATTCGCACCACCTCTTTAGCCACGGTTGCGTCCGACTCACCCATAAAAGAAACACAACTATGTTGCCTAGCCTCTTTAAGCTTCTTAGAATCAGAAACATCCAGCACTGGTGGTGGGACAGGAGGTGGGGATGGTGGTACTGAAGGAGCAGCCAGAGGAACTGTAGGAAGAGCTTGACCAGCCTGAGCCTGGCCAGCAATAGCAGTAAAGAAGGCTGCTAATGCCTGAACTGCCTCAAGAGGCATAGCAGGAATACTAGTAAGTGGTAGAGGAGGTGGAGGATGTGGAGGAGTCTTGGTTTGTTCAGCAGCAGGTGCTGCCCGAATGGTGGATGCAGTCAATTCCTCCTCTATTGCACCTAACTGACGACGTTGGAAACGACCTCTTCCCCTTCCAACTGATCTAGTGAAAGGTGGTTGTTCGCGTCGAGGAGACATAATAATCTATAATAGGGAACAAAGTGAGTTTAGGCAACCTCAGGCTCTATATGCTTATGCATGTATTTTATTCAACCTAACCTAACTTAACTCGGGGCCACACTGACACTGTAAATTTTTAAAACAGCTTTAAAATAACTTTAAACCCAAAACTCTAATCTTTCAAACCAACAGCTCTGATACCAACTTAATTGTCACGACCCGGAACTCCCATCGAGCCCGTGACAACCGCCGCGACGTCTCAATTTACATTCATTACCCAGAATGTCAACCGAGACCCCGCAAGGCTTTAATATCAGCTTCTCATTTCCCCTGTGGGTAGCTGTTTCCAAATACCACATTTTAAAAGATTTTAAACTGTTTCCAACTTAAACAAATGAAATAATAATTTCCGTCTCACAGGGGTATTTTTGTCATTTATCCCAAAAATCTCAAAAATCATCTAAAAATATAGTATGTAAGTGGAAAACACATATTTCTTAATCAAAAATAATTTTGGATGTCTAAAACATTCGTTTAAAATGGAATTATGACTGTTATAATAAAATAAAAATATTCAATAAAATATTCAATTTTCACATAAAACGATATTTTAAGAACACTGCATAAATAATTTTTATAGCGTAAAAGCAAAATAAATTCTTACATACCGTAATACAGATAACCAAAGTATAGAATTTAATTTACAGTGACACGTGGGCCCACGAATGACCAAAAGTATCAAAAGAAATGAACCTACAGTCTTTGGATGTGGCAAGTTCAACTGTAATCCTTGCCGATATCAGTTATCTACAATCTATTCTGAACCTGAAATGGGTGGAAATGAGGGTGGTGAGATTATAAAATCCCAGTGAGTAAACAAACATCACTCAAAATATCTAAAGTCGAGTAAAAGGAGACTATTAAAACATTTCATCAAACTGTAATTTATCATCTTTCAACTTATTTCAACCAAATGAAATCAATTTATTTAAAGCAAGTAATCAGTATGGCTTATGAATTTCTTAAAAAGCTTGGCTCATGCCAAAAATTATTATCATACTCAGTTATTTGGGATACCTTGGCCGAGGGCTATCCCAACTGAGTCCGCCAAGGCTATTAGAAAGTCATGTTTTTATTTTGAAAACATAGCCATTCCTTGACGTTGGCCGAGTTCCCCTTCACGAGGTGGTTTGGCGTGAAGTGAACTCTAAAAGTTATACCTCAGGAGTTACCCTACTCGCCTCTCCAACCGAGGTAAAAATATAACAGGATTCCGTGCCCCTCTAATAGGCTAGTCCACAGAATCCAGCCCACTGCAGCAGGTCAAACCCACCATACAATAAAATTTTGACAGCATGACAGGGCTAATATATTACTACCCAGCCTGCAAGGGTAAAATAAAGCAATTCATATAATTCATAAAAAACACAGCCCAGCCAGTCATGCCAATACAATAACATAAGCCATTAATTCAATTTTAAATTTACAACATATCAGTGGTCTCCAATTACTCTATTTTCAAAATCGTTATTTCGTTTCAAGACAATTTATAAAATATTTTCATTTAAACTCATTTTGTTTACAAAACATAAAAATTTACCATTTGAACTCATTTTCATAAAATTCACCAAAACCGAATAAAAACATACTTTAGATAATTAAAATGATGGTAAGGTTACTCACCGTGTCTAGAGTGGGGATTTTCGAAATACTCAGACTATTGGTCCTCGGGTGCAATTCCCTTGCCTTTATCGGAGGACTCACCACCTTGACACAGTACAAAATCGAGAAATTCACCACATTGGTACTAAATTGAAATTAAACTAATTTAGACTACTAATGCTTGATATGGAATGCAAAAATGTCTAAATTTTTGCCTAAATGCGGTGTTAGCCTATTTCGGTCTTTTACCCGATAAATTGATATACGCGTCCGTTTAAACTCCAAATTAATTTTTTTCAGTTTCTATACCTCAATTGCACCCAAATTGACTTAATGTCCCTCAGTGTGGTGCAAATTATCAGTCCCGATAACAAATTACGAAAATACCCCTAGTGGGTAAAAATTTGTATTTTTGCTCCGAAAATTTCCATTATTTTTCTAGGCTCATAATTCATCATTATTCATCATAATTCCTCAAATAACCATCAAGATCAGCAGCCAATATTCCCCTAGAAAATTCAGCATAATGGGTTTCAATGGGAGAAAATTATATTTCTAGCTTATTTTTGCTATATTTCAATATAACTTAACTAAAATCACTTAATTCAATTAAAATCAACCAAAAATCAAGCTCAAAACTCATCCATGGAGGTTTGGCCAGCATGGGTGTCCATACCCACTTTCTAATTTTGCATGGAAATGAGAAAAAAATGCATGGGTAGTGAAAATCACAAGGAAAATCAATGAAATTTACCTTTTTAATGCTTGATTTCTTGATTTCTCTTGATTTTCCCCAAATTTTTCAGGTAGGATTCTTGTTTTTTTTTTTCCCCTTTTCTCCCCTGGTTTGGACAGCTGAAGAAGATGAGAATTCCGGAATTTTTACCTTTTTAAAGGCTAAAATAATATAATATTATTTTATTCATTTTTTTAATGTTTTATTAATTCCTTAAATTCTAGCCATCCATTTGTTTCCAAATTTTCACCATACACTTGTCCCACATATCCATAGCTTAGGTAAAATTCTCAGACTTATCCAAAGTCTTGGTGGAGTAATTTTTGAAATTTACACTTTTACCCCCGTAAAAGTCAAAAATTACATTTTTGCCCCAAAAATTGAAAAATTGCCCATAGACATATTTTTCATCCCTTATACTCATACCATTCTCCAATTTGTCAAATTTGATCTAAATTCTCTCAAAATCTCAAATTTTGTCCGCGGGTGGCAAAATTACGATTTTGCCCCTACACTCTAGAAATCACTGGAATTAAACTTTTTCACTGCCAAACCCTCAAATTATACTCCAATACTCAAATCATACTCCAATAAGTCAAATGGGGCTAAAAAAATTCTTTTCTAAAAATTCCCATTGTGTCCTTGGGTGGCAAATGACCATTTTGCCCCTGGACAGTAAAAATTCTAGTTTGACTTCAAATTGATCCTCGAACTCCAAATCACCATATTAAACCATTTTGGGACTTTAATATTCTTAATTTCATTTTAAATTCTCTATTTGATCTAGTTCGAGGCTTAAATTAACTTAATTGTACCATTTGGTACATTGTCGTCTTTTAACGATTTTTCTTTCGGGGCTTTCCAAGTATGCAAGCATATTGTCAATCATATGAATGACATGGAAAGTATTTTATAAGGTCGGGCTTGACAGTCACTTGATTGAATTTGTTGAACACTAATATCACTTTTTTTCTTGGAGATCATAAGTAAAGAAAAACTTCGGCGAAATATGTTTTGTTCTATAGCCTTTAATGTATCCTTATTTTAACTGTGATATGCAAGCAGTATTACCTTCATATAACGTTGGTGGAATTTCTTTCTTAGTTGATAAGCCACATATTTCTCGAATATGTTGAGTTACAGATCTTAACTAGACACATTCACAACTTGCCTCATGAATTGCTAAAAGTTTTGCATGGTTGGAAGAAGTAACAAATATAATTTGTTTTACACAACGCTATGAAATAGTCATACCTCTACATGTAAATAAGTAACTTATCAGAGATCAAGCTTTATGTGGATCACATAAATATTCTGCATCTGCATAACCAATTAAATTTGATTTTAATGCATTTGAATAATATAAGCCCATATCCATTGTTCCTTGGAGACATTGAAGTATATATTTGATTCAGTTTTAATGTCTTCAAGTCGGAGAAGAACTATATCTTGTTAATAAATTCATAGTAAATGATATATCAAATTATGTATTACTAACAAGAAACATCAATGCTCCAATTGCACTAAAATATGGTCTTTTATGATCAAGAAGTTCTTCATTATCCTCACAAGGTCAGAAAGGGTCTTTTTTCACTTCTAGTGTCCTTAGAACCATTGGTGAACTCAATGGATGTGCTCTGTCCATATAAAATCATTTTATCACTTTCACTATATAATCAGATTGATGGACAAAAAATTCATTTATCAAGTATTCTATATGAATACCCAAACAAAACTTTGTTTTTTCAAGGTCTTTCATTTCAAATTCTTTCTTTAAGTAATCCATGGTTTTTGATAACTCTTCAGGAGTTCTAATAATGTTTAGGTTATCAACATAAACAACAATTATCACAAACTCATATCTGAATTTTTTTAAAAAAACACATGGGCGTGTAGGGTTATTTCTATAACTTTCTTTTAACAAATATTTACTAAAGCGATTATACAACATGCGTCCGGATTGTTTTAATCTATATACATATTTATTTAATTTAATCAAATAAAATTTTCAAAAATTCAAATTTTGTGCTTTAGGCAATTTAAATCTTTCAAGATTTTTCATAAAGATATTGATATCAAATGAGTCATATAAATAGGCTATAGCTACATTCAATAGACTCATTTCAATCTTCTCATCTATTGTCAGACTAGTTAATATAGAATTGTAATTGTATCCACCACAAAGAATATATCTCTTAATATTCAATACCAGATATTTGGGTAAAACCTTGTGCGATAAATCGTGCTTTATATCTCATAATCTTAATTTTCTCATTTCATATTCGCACAAATACCAATTTATATCCTACTAGTTTTGCACCATTTGGTGTACGAACTACAAGTCCAAAAACTTTATGTTTTGCAAATAAATTCAATTCCTCCTTAATTGCATATTTCCACATTGGCCAATCATTTTTATGTCTACATTCTTCAATAAATATAAGTTCAAGATCCTTGTATTTCTTTCATAATATTGAGCACTATATTATATACAAAAATATTGTCGATGTTTATTTACCGGTTCCATCTTTTCCCATCATGACATAATTTATTGAAATCTCTTTATTATCACTTATTTCAGGTACCTGAATTTTTTTTAGAATTTTTATCAATTATGTCAAGAGTCTCTTCTATAGCTTTTACTTCCTCTTTCTAACCATCTTGAATATTTGCTCCTTTTCTTTTTCAAGGATTTTATCTTTGGAATCAATTAGTCTCCACCCTTCCGATGTGTCTTGTCCTACAGGGACATCAATGCTAATAAGTGCATTTGCAGCTAATATATAAGATTTAGCTATTCTTTTTAGGTCAATAAATACGTCTGGTAGTTGATTTACTATATTTTGCAAAAGAATTATCTTTTAAAGTCTATTTCACATTGGTTTGTACGAGGATCAAAAGTAGATAATGAAAATGTATTCGAAGATATTTCTTTTTCCAACTGCTTATTTTCTTTCCCTAATGTTGAAAAATTTATTTCATCAAAATGACAATCAGCAAACCTCGTAGTGAATAAATCTCTTATTGAAGGTTTTAGATATTTAATTATAGATGGAGATTCATATCCAACATATATTCCTAACCTCCTTTGAGGACTCATCTTTGTACATTGTGGTGGAGCAATTGAAACACATACAACACAGCCAAAAATTCTTCAATGAGAAATATTTGATTCCTGACCATAAATCAATTATATAAGGGAGAATTTATAATAACTCGTTTGGCTTGATGCATACAAATGCTGTTGCATCCAAAATGGCATGCCTCCAAACAGAAATTGGGAGTTTAAATTTCATAAGTAATGGCCTTACAATTAGTTGAAAGTATTTAATAAACAATTCCACTAAACCGTTTTGTGTATAAGCAGTAGGTTCCTCAATAGTAATTCCAACTAATATGCAATATTAAAAGCTTGAGATGTAAATTTATCAACATTGTTAAGACTAATTGTCTTGATTACATAATTAGAAAAGTATACTTCCAAACAAATGATTTGGGTGATTAATCTTGCAAATGTCAAATTGCAAATTGATAATAAGTACACATTGACCATTTAGTCGATACATCAATTAAAACCATAAAATATCTAAATGGTTCACATGGTAGATGTATGAATCCACATACAACCCTAAATATGTTTCAAAAACATAGAAAATTCAGTCCCAACTTTAGCTGGTGATTGCCATATAATTTATTTACCTTAAGAGCAAACAGCACATGACTATTTCATTAGATTAAAAAATCTTCTTGTTTTTCAATGAATAATCATATTAATTTTCGATAATTTTTTGCATCATTATTAATCCAAGATGGTCTAACCGGTCATGCCAAACATTAAAATCATTAGTTTAATCCAGAAAAAAAAGCAAGTAAATTTTTTTTTCAACACACACTTCCTACTTGAGATAATAAATTTAATATAGAGGTATTAAGTGTCTCTTTTATTCATTATCTTAATATGATATCTATTCAGACGAATATCTTTAAAACTTAATAAGCATTTTTGAAACTTAATAATACATCCTTTATTATAAACGTTATTCCTCAAAGTAGTAAAATATTAGCTCTTCCTAAGCTTTCAATTAATCTTGTACTATCAGATATTGTATTGATTTTGATTTTTTTTTGTCAAGTGAAAAAAATATTTCTTGTCTTTAAATATAGTATGCGTTGTAGCAATGTTTACTAGACATATATTTACATCATAGATCTTGGATCCAACGAAATGAATATCTATATTTTTTTTAGTAAAATAAGATATATACAATAAAAAATTTACAAGTTAACATGAAAGAACATTAAATACATAATTAAAACACATAATAAGAACATATCATTTAAACATAATAAAAACATATTAAAGCATCTTCATAATATAATTATACTAAAATATACCAATTACTATTAAGTTCATTCTTGGATATTTCCATTACCAATCAAATGATAAATTCTTTTTTCAATATGGATAAACATCTTGATGTGCTATATCAATTTGACCATGGTTAAAATTATTATAAGATATTTTAGTTTTTAATGATGCTTGATAAAATTCAAGACATACAACAGATACGTGACTAATGGTTTTTCATGTCACATTAATGACAATACATTTTCTATATTCCTTTTATTCTTTTCATTTTTGTTTTATCATTATTCATCCACTTCTAGTAGGTTAAAAATATTCATCCACTTCTGATAGGTTACAAGTATCCTTCCACTTTTGGTGGGTGATCTATGATTAGTTATCCACTTTTGGTGGATTATCCATTTTTTAGTGGATTACTGGGTTTAGGCATAGATCCACTTTTGATGGTAAAATTATTCATACACTTTTGAAGGTAAATTATCCATCCACTCCTTGTGGTAAAATTAGAATTAAAATAGTGATAGTGTAAATTATTATGGCTATCATAATTATGAAATGATGTTGCATTCACTTCAAAGAATGGATGGATTCATGACTATGACCATAATTATTAAATGATATCACATTCACTTTAGAGAATAAATTGATTTATAATCTTTTTATTAATAGTTGGTTTGTCGCATTCACTTCAAAGAATAAACATTTATAATTTTTCATTAATAGCTATATAATAGCAAATTCACCTTCTAATCAAAGGACAAAGTATAATACATATAACATGAAAGTAAAATTCATATTAAGGTTAATTTTTAAGGAATTAAAATACTAAAAGAGATATCAAGTCACTTACCTGATTTGTTACAATCAGAAACTAAGTACCAACCATTGAAATCCTTTTAAGGAATGCAGATGATGAAAACAAAATAATTCCAAACTTGAGAGTTCAGAAAATCGTGCCAATAACGAGTTATGAAATATAACTGAAAGAACAATTTTAAAAAAAATATAAAAGAAAGTATTTAAAGGGAGTGAAAAAATCTTATTCAAGTGTGTATTTATAAATGAACTGAAAGGGCTTATTCATAGGCAAATAAAACCCTTATTTCGATGGAATTTACAAGATGAAGATAACACTTAGGGATTAGATGGATTAAATTATAATCCAATCTAATTTACGTCCAAATCTAGATATACATAGTATAAATGGATATTCAAAAAAATATTCATAACATTTTTTATATATTTTTATTTTTTTAATATATTTATCTAAATTACAAAAAAATAAAAAAAAATGCAATTAATTTTATCAGACAAAATGAGATGTCTACTGTAATTATAAGTCGCATATAATCTTGTATAAAACCTATTATTTACTAAAGGTGATGTTTTTCAGTTATATGGCATTAGAGCCAACATTACTTCCATTATTAACTTCCTTGTGATAGGCTTGTTATGTTTATATGCAATGTCCAAACCATATGATAGATTCATTATTTTTACTTATGAAATTGATATCATATGATAAGTTCGTTGTCTTTACATGTAAAAAGGAGTATTAAAGTGATGACATAAAAAATTCTTCATCAATTAAGTGTAAAGTTTATATCTTAGGCGTATAAATAAAATAATAATTACTTCATCCATTTTCAATTAGTTTTCTATTGAATGTTCAAGAAATTGTTTATCATAAACAATGATGTGCATTCACAAAACTCCTATTTAAAAAAAAAAAACAAGATGAGTATCAACATGCCACAATGATGGCCGTTCTCGGAACTCCTATTTAAGAAAAGAAAATTAGCCAGATGATTGTCATCATGCCCATAAGGAATGACAAATCTACCATACACATCATGAAACCTTAGTTGCTCAGAAGACAAGTAGGGTGACTTGGGCAAAGCATACTATATAGTGATCATCGTTCCACAAAATTCCACTCCTCATGCATGCACCTAATTAATAATTCAAGCTGTCTAAATTAGCCCTATCCATCTTTAAAATGTGTTGGTTCAGTAATATAGGGTTTACCCTTTCTTGCTCACATAGTACAAGCAACTTTTGACTTTCGTTGGTAAGCTGGCCAAGAATTGGCATTTTAGCTTTGACACTTTCCTATTTTGCAGTGAGTGATTTATGGAATCATTTCAATTAAAAATTGTTTGCAAAAATGAATTTTGGAATTCATGTTGTTTCTAAATACAACCTTTTAAATTGACTAATTTGTTCTAAATAAAATCTCGTTAAGATTTTGAAAGTCAACAGATTCTATTATCAATATGGGAAATGAACAAATTCTCTCTTTTCAAAATATATGGAGATTTCTTTCCAAACTTGTTCATTCAAGCACCTATAAATCTGTGCCCACTGATGCTTATGAGCAAACACAGCAGTAAAGCAAAGTATACACAGGTGGAGATAGCAAAAGAAGAAATCATGGCGAAGTCAATTGCCCTCCCCATGCTTTGCCTTGTTCTTTTAGTAGCTCTGCCCTCCCCTTCTTATTCTCAAGGTATTTTTCGTTTACTCTTTGAGAGAAAACCCTTTGAATAAAATTTGTTTCTCATGTCCCTAATGGTTGAAATTCGTTTTCAAATTTTTTGAGTGTAATTTGGGTGCACCAAATCAGATAAAGAGAATGAAATACTTACTCTGGAATAAGAGAAAATTAAGATTTTAAGATTTATGCTTTAATCACTGATTTTTTACAAATAAATATATATATATATATATATTGCAATTATGGTATTAACATTTGGTTGATGTTTGCAGGGGGTCTCCAATTTTGCCCAACTGAACTAACAATACCTGGGACATGCGGCAATAATGGAGGTTTCGAGTGTTTTGAAGCCATAAATGCGAAATTTGGAGCTTCAGCAATGGCAATGAAATGTACTTGCCAAGCTTTGCAATCTAACGAGCGTCTCTGCAAATGCTTAATTGTTTGTCGAGAATAAAATAGAGCTTAACCTTGTAATAATCTCAAACCAAATGGCCACCTTTAGCTACTTTGGTAATTTGCAATAATCAGTTACAATTTAAATGCATTTTTCTTCGTAATAATTATGTGGAGCACTTTCATGAATCATGCAAAAAAAGGAATTAATTCCTATCTTATGACTTCAAATTTTTTTTTTTACAAAGCCTACCTTGAAATAATAATAAATCTCTTTATATTCCAAAAATAAGAATAAAAATAAATATCATTTCAAACCCTTTACTCTTACATATGCAGAAGAATAAGTAATTAAATCTTATGAAAATCAAGTATTCAACCAATAAGATCTAAAAGGGGTAGAAAGTTTGGGTTTGTTAGCAGTTCTATGGCAGGTGCAAGAAAAGCAAGCTGGAATCTAAACAGTCTTTGATTTTTGGATCACAAGATCTGTGTAAATATTACTAGATTTGATCCCAATGCCTTGTGGAGAAACAGATGTTTTCAGAATATTGAAAATGGTCTTGATGAAGCAAATTTAGATTTGTATAGTAAGAATGTTGCAGATTCTTTTGGTACAGGAATTGAATCAGTTGATTATAGAAATGAGGCAATCCAAGGTGGAGATGAAAGTAGAACGTGTCTAGGGCAAGTGGATGCTAAAATTCCTCATTGACTTGAAAGCAGTGTAAGGGAGATTTCATCCTGGGTCAGATGATTGAAGAAGACAGAAATAGTTTGTCTATGAAAAGAATTCCCGAAAAATTATTTCTAGTCACGTTTGAAGATGGAGAAATGATGGAAAGCATGGAGGGACACAAGTGGATTTGGCTTCTTTGGTGGTTTGATAAAGTTGAGGTGTACTTTGAAAATGTTATTCTAGTTAGTAGGAAATGTTGGGTTTCTTGTAATTATCTCTCCACTTTGTGCTGAACAAATTATAGCTAATAAATTGGTGCCGATGGAAAAAGCTAATGTTCAGTATTTTTGGGTCGATTTTTTCCTTTTTTTTTTTTGTTGTTTTGTTCGTTGTCCCTGATTGTGTGGTATTAAGGAGTGGACTTAGAATCTATTCTATTTTTTAATGTTGTTGTTGTTTTCGAACGTGAAGATTATCTATTGGAATGTTAAGAGGATTAGGGAGTGGTGTCAATGCTCGTATATACGGTTGCAACCCCTAAAGCAAAGACGGTGTTTTTGCAAGAGATCAAAACTCTGATAATGATATTGGTTGGTATATAATCTCTCTCTTTATAAAGTAAGATTAAAAAAAAAAAAAACTGAATTTGAGGGTAATTTGTGTTGTGTGAGAATTTTAACACCCGTTGGAATGCAAAGGAGGAAAAGAGTTGTAATATGGTGGGTGTTTTTTTTTTTCTTTTTGAAAGTAGAAATTTTATTATATTAATTTCAAAAACTTACATGTCATAACAAGTTTTGAATCTTATAAATAAAATTTTTTTAATGAAATAAGAAATCAAGCTATCGAGAAAAAAGAGTAGTACAGTACAAAAAGACTAAACTGCTCCAATCCACCAAAGTAGTATCAAGTGGAAATTGAGCCCCCAAGCAAACACAGACCTGTCTCATACATGAAACTACCAACTAACCCTAATTCAGATGTACCTACCCATTCATCAAATTGCCAAACTCATTCAAACCCTGATGCATCAAAACCACACAAACAAAAAGAGACCCAAAGCTGCAACATTTGGGGATGAGGGACCACGATCTGTGTCGAAAAAAAAAATATGATTGGCTACTTGTATGCGAGGAAACTTTTTAGTAATTATGGATTGCTAGAAATGAGACTGCTTTTAATGGCAAAAAATTTGGGGATGAGGAGGGATTTTCTTTCTTGATTAAGATGCTATCATTGTTTTCCATTAAGACAAACGAATGCTAACTACGATAGGCTTTCTTTTGATCTTAGGGCTGGAATGGTTTGACTCTCGCCTTCTAAGGGTGAACTTAAATTTAATGTTGACAAATCTATTAAAGGTAAACTTTGTCCCGTGGGTTAAGGAGGAACGTTAAGAGATTTCTTTGATTAAGTGATTGGACTATTTTTTGGATCCCTTGGAGTATAGGATTTTAATTTCGCAGAATTGATGACCATTAATTATGCACTTTAGCTGTTTATTTCATCAGCTTGGGTTGGTTTGAAAACTATGATAGTTGAATTTGATGTCGAAGTGGTATTTTTTGGATGTGCAATGAGAAGTTTTAGACCATGGAATATGATTTTTTTTTTCTTTTAATGAAATTGATTCTTTGAGGAAAATTATTGATGATGTTGACTCTCTTACTAAATTTGGTGTTGATCGAGTTGAAATGTTTTATACCTAATGATAACTTTGAGTCGAGATAATTTTTTCAAATGATTTGTCATTGATTTGTATTTTGTTTTTGCTTAAGGTGTTTTGTCTGCATTTTTGTGATTAATTTTTGTTAAAAAAATTCTAATAATGTTTTAACTTTCACTATTAATAAATTCTCATTTTGACCGATTAAAAAAATCAAATCTTATGAAAATCAAGTATTCAACCAATAAGAGGTAATAATCTCTGCAGGGACGAGAAAAAAAAATAGGAAGAATCAAAATCTTCGTTACCAAGTTGAATCAGACTCTAAGCTGGTAATGCTCTTCAGCCAAATAGACACCTTCATCTACTTTGCTTTCCCATAATAATAGTAATGATTACAGCCATTTCTATTAGATAAATTGAAAAGCCAATACTAAAAAAAATTATATGTTGAATTTTTTGAAGTTAAAATTCAATTCCATTTGCTACATCCAAATAAAAATAAAATTCTATTATGGAGTTCCTTCTCATTCCGGTATAGAGTTAAGGAAGCAAGCAATAGAACAATTGTTAATGAGAAGAAATTGTTAATTACAAGAGAAGTGCACATGTGACAGGATTTAATTATGAATTTATGTGGGAAACAGCAAGGCAGTTAAATAACGATTAACTGTCACTTGAATGATCCACTCCTAACAAAATCCTTGCCTCTTCAAAATTTGCACAAACACTTTGTATATCAGCTTCCAGCTTCTCGGACAAGAAGCCTGAAGAAGCCAATTGCTTTACCTTCTTGGCAGCTGTAGCTCTCAGTGTTTGCAACAGTTCAAGTCTTCTTAAGTCAAGCTGCAATTCTTCATCCATTACCTTCATCTCTGCCTCGGTCAGATCTATATCAAAGACATGCTGCTGATATTCGAGGATCAAGCTCTCAATTTCAGTCTTCCCGTTCTCCCCAATCTTGACAAGAGTACCCTTCTCTAAAACTACACCTTGCAGCGCAAGCTCCAACTCCTCCACTGACTTCGATCCTTTCTGTACTTCCACTAGGACAGCTTCCATATCATTTTCTACCTTCACAAGCTTCTTATTCAAATCCTGGAGACTCATTTTTATGGCTCCCAAACTTTCTCGTGACAACTTCATCTCATTTTGCATCTTGCTTTTCTCTTCCTCGGTCTTCAATAACTCAGTTGCTTTACCAGCCAAGCACAAATTTCTCTGTGACGCGTCTAGTTTGTCCAAGTTATCAATGGCAAATAAAACCTTATCAGTCTCTTGTCTTTTACTTTCTTCCTCTAGTTTTGATTTCAATAGAACAAGGTTGCTCCTTGCTTCAGCTTCAGATTCCCGCATCTTAACCAAGGAAGCCTCAATTTCACCCTTGGACTTATTAAGATGGGCCAATTCCTCTTTCTTTTTGTCCAAATGAGACAAAGAAGCACTTAACCTTGTCCTCGCCCGAGCTTCACGCTGCTCGAAGTAAGCAACCGAAGAAGAAAAGCTTGATAGAGAATATTTGACTGCTGATAACTTCTTATCAGTTAGAGCTTTTCTTTCTTTCGTTTTTGAAGAAAGGAGTGCAACAGATTTAAGGTGTTGGTGCTTCTCCTTTATTCCACCTTCCATTACTTCAATCTCTCTGGAAAGCTTATCAAACTCGCAGAACGCTTTCTCAAGGTAACCAAATTCAGTAACAGTCTTGGCAGAATCTGAAAGTTTTTCCTGTGCCCGGCCCAGTATTGCTCTGGCAGAATTTAAATCTTCTAACATCTTTGCAGCAGTTGTGTCTACTGGCTCTATTTCCATGCAAGAAGCTGTAGTATCATCAATCTGATTCCCTGTTTCTGGTGCAAGATCTGCATGCACCTCCACATTGGAAATCACTTCAATATGATCAAGTCTATTCAAGTTTAGACTTTCTCCAGCATCGTACATTTGTGATCCAAGAAGATCAGATTCCCGCTCTAAATCCTTTGCCTCAAACTGGTTGTCAGGTTTATCGAAGCCGTGTTCCCCTCCATCAACTTCAACTAGCTTCTCTGGGCATTCAAGTTCTCTAGCCTCCCTTCTGTTCTGACTTCCAGAAGAAAACATTCTTTTGAACTCATCTCTCTCCTGCATAGCTCTTTCATACAAACCCATTAATTTTTCATTTTCTTCATGCATTTCCATAAGCTGTTGCTCAAGGTTCTCAACATTCTTCTTCAAGTCCACCTCTTTTTCTTCACTATGTTCATCTAAGCCAGTATCACTGCGATCCTTAATGTCATTTTCATGAATACTGTCTTCTTCATTCAAACTTTTATAATTGCTTTCAGCAGCTTTCTGTTCATATAAATCAAGGAGTTGCTTGTTATCCTCAACATAGCCCTTAAGCTTTAATCGTAGTTCATCATTCTCTTGAGACAACTTAAATGCTCTCTCAAGAGCTTCTGCTTCTCTCTGACTTGCAGCTGCAATGGCATCAACCATTGTTTTAAGCTCCATTTGGTCATTAAGGTTGATCATTGGCACATCCACTGACAATGAATGAAGCTCTGATTGCTGTATTTCTTCTTTCACTGGTCTTGTAGATCTTTCTTCTTCAAGTTTTTTAAGCAGATCACTCACATACCTGCCAAATTAATAAATTAGTTTAAAGGCAGCACAAATCAATATATGATGCTACATGACTACAAGTTTCCTTGGATTTTACTTATATCTTAAGCTAGGAACATACTTATTCTTATATATACATATACATATTCATATACATATATATATATACATATACATATACATATATATATATAAATACATATACATATACATATGTATAGGAACATACCTTTCCAACTCTTCTTTCTCTTCAAGGCAAAATTCAAGTTTTTTCTGGAGTGCATTCATTTCTGCCTTGTTGTGAATGGCCTGTCAAAAGAAAACATTTATGGATGAACCACATTAAAGTCAGTTTACTAGATGAACAGGTTCAAAGCAACAGATTCATCCAAGCATAGCTACCTGCATCCTAAGGAATTCATTTTCCTCATTCAGCGAAGAGCACCAAGCTGAATCTGGCTCCTGTTTTTAATATATCAGCTTTTTTCAGGTAAGAACTATGTAGTAGTATATTTTTGTGCGAGAAGAAGACACATTGCAAAAGACAACAGTTTTTTTTTTTTTTCAATTGTGACAACAGATTTTTCAAATTACTGAACATCCTATATGATGTCATAACCAAATGCATTCTAAAAGGAAAAGCAAGTAGCAAAAGTAATAGCAAACCATGCTAAAATGTCGAAAAAGAATATAAAGGCTTAATAATAACTACAGCTAATCATTAGCTTCACACAAAAATCATGCTAAGACTGAGATGTTAAAGTCCACTTCTGTAATCATGGATGAAAAATAACCAAGAATCATGATGTAGATCTATAAGATTTGGCATTTACATCCTTTTTCTTCTCTTTTCTACGGAATCTATTTAGAAATAAGCAAAAATTGAGGACCTTTAAGTGGATAACTAACTTTTATTTTTCATTCTATTAACAAGAAAAGTATCATTTTCAAAAGATTTAGGAATGTATAAAAGTTCCATATACATCATAAGAATGAAGTTACAGAAACTACACAAGAAAGAGCAGTTTATTTATTATGATACTGAAATAATAGAATATAACCAACTGATGCATTGAAAAAGTAATCTAGCTGTTAATTCAGGTTAAATTGAATGTTTCAGTTGCCAAAGATATAGATGCATAAACTTGGAAGACAATGGATAATATGCTCACCTGACTAGAGATCAGTTGATTGCCATCATCCTTAATGCCTGACACCACTTTAGAATTTGTTTTCTGCATTGCATGAATATTCAAAAACCAAAATTTAGAAAAATTCTTCACAAAAATAACTCACCTTAAATATTTATGACAAAGCTTAGGAAGAACCTCAATTATTAAGGAATCTGCTTCATGCATAAGTTTCCAATCAAGTGCCTCTAGCAACTGCACATTAGTCAATGGTGTAAGCAACACTTGCACTGATATCGACCACCACGAATTCAAAAATTAGAAAAGAATTTGAAGATCTTATTTTTTCACCTTATTATGTAACACCTTAATCTGTTCATTCATCATCTCCTGTTGACCTTCATCACAAAGGGACTTTAATCTGTGAGTAGCAACAAACATCAGAGGCACTATATTAGTGTTCATTTATTCCTGTTCATAAGGAGAATAATAATAACTTATAATATTTGAAGCCAAAAGAAGCAAAAATTGAAACTTTTATCCAATTATAGAAGCAAGACAAATATCTGACATTAAAATCAGTAAGGATAAGGATTGGTTTATCCCAACAGTACATGTAAGACATTTAACACTATTATGGAAGCACATGAGACAGATATTTGACATTAAAACAAATAAGGACAAGGATTGGAGTCATCCTGACAGCACATGTAAGAACTAGGATACCTTTCAATTGTCATTTGGAAAATTATGATATCACACAAAAAAGATCTTAAAGGGTTTCTTTTGGATTCAAAGCCTCACACACTTTACTAAATAGTTTTTCTTTCAGGATATACGAATTCATCATATCTGGCCCCAAGAACCAGTTTGGACAGTGTTTAGAATTTATAACTGAATCTTATGTTCTAAGTTGTAGACGAAGTAAAAAAAATTGGATAATTATTGAAGAATTAAATGGAGAATCTAGAGTTGCATCAGTAAAACATGCCTTCTAATCTCTTCCTTTAGTCGCAAATTCTCCATGGCAAATCTAGTGACTTCTTGGTTTCGATCAACTTGTGCTCGTAAAACCTCAATTTCCTTCAAACATTCTTCCTTCTCTTTTAATAAGTGTGTCTCACCAGAAATCTTTCCAGAAGCAACAGCCTCCAGCCTCTTAATTCCTGCTTCTCGAAACCGTAACCTCATTTTCAAGCTTTGAATTTCATCTTCTCTTTGTTTTGCCTATCAACAGAAAGTACCAAATTTTACTTTTAGTAATTTATCAAGTTATGTAATACTCTAGAGATGAATACATAAGTAAACAACAAAAGCTCCCAGCATTACTGAATATATTAAACTTTAATCATATCATATTCCTCAAGATGGACTACCAAACTTTAATTTTTAAATTTTACCAACTTTCTTCATTTTGGCAACTCTTTTCCTACTCGTTTATTTAAAAAAAATATTGCTAACTTCACTTTTGCAGCCCTAAAACCTATAAAATAAAGAAAAGATACTTTTCTCACACATACCAACTGCATAGCTGCCTGATTTTCAGCATTCAGTGCCTCTAAAGCGGCTTCTTTCTCCCTTTCCCTCTTGAAGGCCCCAACAAGAGCAACTTCATAATCTTTCTTCTAGAATACAAAATTGTAATAGGAAGAGAAAAACTTAGTTTATCAACAACTTGAGAACAGGTATTTCCTCAATTATAAGCGTGATTTCTGCAGACCTGAGACATCCTTTTATCAGATGTAAGCGGACTGAATGATCCATGAAGACCACCTTCCCACTTAAAAGGCCCTGGTGATGGTGGAAAGCTTGATGCCAATATATCATTATCTAGATTTTCAACCCTGCCATTAACAAAACCTCGTAGACGGGATACTTCTTTCTGGAAAACAAAATTGTGAACAATGTAAGGATAACTAGAAACCTGAAATAATATGGTAGTATGCAACAGAAATTTAATAAAATAAATCATTCAAAGTTAGGAATTATTTGGATTCATTAAAACAGATGATTCTGCTTGATGCTTGAAATTTCCTAAACATACATTTACTATTTTACCTTTATTTTTCAGGGTAGAAAAAGAAAAACATAAGACCAAATTATAGTACTATTCAAACATTCCCAGTGTGGTTCCTCAATATAAAAGGGAGGGAATTCAGTGGAGAAAAAAAAATTAGAATGAAACTCAGGTAGATAAATAGAATTCAACTAACCAAAAATGAGCAAATTGCTTACTTTTACAATTACATTATTGATTCAGGGAATACTTTAGGGGGTACTCAAAGATAAAAGAGCATAAAGTAAACATGATGATACCTTCAGCTGTTGAATTTGCAGCCTCATAGCAACAACATCTCCAGATGCATCTTCATTTACAACTGCCTGCAAGACATTCAATATCTTACTATAAAATTGGCATTTAAAGTTAACCTTGATACACTGAGTGTATTTGATGAGCTAAGAAAACAAAACAGAGGAAGCTAGAAATACAGGATAGTCACACAAATGATGTGTGTATGCATGTGTTGTACTTAAAGTAGCCAAGCAAAGATCTCGTACATTGTTCTTAATAAATTTAGCCCGCTGTGCAAACTTCAATGTGCTTAGCGTCTCAAGTGAACAACTGCAGAGGATACCCAGAAGAAAAAAAGAAAAAGAAAAGCTGTCATTTACAAATATGTGCATTAGCAAAACAAGTTAAGCTCATTGAAAGACAGGCTAATAATACATAAAGGCCATTCTGAAAACTATAGTCAAAAACCAGATTCATTCATGCAAATAAAAATTAAAAGTGAATGTTTAAATCAACCAACTAGTGCAGAAACACAGACAAATAAACTTTCCACTAACCAATTAGATGGACTGATATTTGCAATTATAGTTGTTTTTGAATTCCCTCCTAGAGAATCCTGGGAAGAAAATAGCAAAACATGATTAACTTTCTCTTGCATAGCAGATCCTTGAATTATACAGCAAATTAAACATCCTCCATAGAAAAGAAGAAAATAAGGATTCATGTAATAACAGAATTTACTTTAAAAAGTAATTTTCACTGAGATATAGCGATTTACCTGAAGCAAAAAAGTAAGTTTTGAATCTCGATAAGGAACATGGAGTGACTTCCCATTGGAAATATTTACAAGGTTCATGATCACGAGTCTGCCAATGTAAAATTGTGTATCAGATAGTGGTACCATGAAAATATTTACTTTAAAGACTCTTAACTTTTTAAAATTACTAATTAATGTGGCAGCAGTTTATGATTCATTGATAGTGTATAAGATTTATACACTTATAAAGCCTCAAATATAAATCTATTATTAAAAATTTAGTATAGAGATAACTCACCCCAATGTTGAAAGAGACTTGTTAATATTAGTAGCCTCCTTGAGGCGTTCACCTTCAGCCCCAGAACTCTTCTGTCTGTCATGAGTAAATCATAAATGATATGTTGTAGAGAAACTAGAAGAAAAAAGTGTTAATGGTTTTAATACTTCAACATGCCTCTGTACCTTTCAGAGCCTGCTAAATCAACAAGATTAAGCCGAGCAAAACGGTGGTGAGTTACGCCTTGAGATTCCCACTGATAATAAACACTTGGTTAGAATTTTCTTTTCCCAAGGTAAAGACAGAATATCCATGAAAGAGAATGAACTACTAATTATTTACCAATGATTTCAAAGAAATTCTTCAATTAAAAGGTCACACGCACCTTACTTTCAATTATGCATGTAAATACACTGTGAGAACGACTGCTTGCACGATTCATGTTAGTGGCAGCCACCTTTCTGTTTGCTGCACCCTGAAAAATATTCTAGAGCTTTAGACTACTAATAAGTTGGGTAAAGAGGTAAAAAGTAAAAATTAAAAGACAGAATAAAACAAGGGCAACAGTGAAAAAGAACTAGTTGCTTATACATTCAAAACAAACTCTAGAAAAACCTTTTTAACTGTTTTTAAGTTAAGAGCTTCAAACTTGGAAGTTTTAAGTAGAAAAATCTAAAACTTGGATGTTCTTAAGGAGATGAGGGAGAGCTGCCCATAGCCCAAAGCTAATTATATTAATTAATAATTAGCAGACAGTACTTGAATGAGCTGTTGAATCACATCACGTGCAGTTGTAACTTCTATCTCCTTGAGATTGTCAACATAAACCCCTTTCTTGATGTCTTCTCTTATCTGCATATAACCACCAAAAGAGTAGCAAATTTCTTGAGCTTAGAAATGTAAAAAACTTGTCTTTTACACTATGTATGAGGCAATATAAAAAGATTAAAAAAGGAAAAAAAAAGGTCGAGATAATTGTTCCCCATATGAAGGTAACCTTTACCTGTAAATTGGTTGATGATGGATCCAAAAGATCAAGAATCTGTTCATTATATATTTCCAAAAACGAGCATGTACAAGAAAATCTTAATTTCTCATCTTTACGAGCCTCTTTTTCCTGACATATCAAAGAAGAGTAGTATGAGATTAAAGTGATAAGAAAAAGAGAGAGATTAGTAAAAGAAAGAAACATGGTATTGAAAACCATCAGCTCCTAACAGAGAGAAGCAACTAGAATTTATTAAGTTCTGGTACAAACTTTGGTCGTTATGTAGCTTATACAAATTTATTCTATCCAAACAAAGGCTATATAATTAAATGACCATTTCCCATGAATTAGCAAACGAATGCACTCTAGATGTTAAGGTATTCAAAAAATTAAATACAAAATTTAAAATTATTCAGCACCTAAAAGTATTACTCCTATGATAAGAACAAAAATTCTCAGGTTTTCTTCACATATATCATGCCTCTCTATGAAAATATGATTTGTAACTAAATAATGAAGTTCTGCACAAAATTTGAGCAACAAAGCTTTTCAACTCATTCAATTTACAGAATAATCCTAAGAACCATCCATCATTTGTGATTGTTTAGATAATCTAATTGTCTAAACGATCGTAGAGAGAATTTATTTTCACTGGATGGAAGTGCATTGCACTCAAGAAAGATGAGAGGCTATTTTAAATCACTGTATGCCTAAGTCGTAAGGCACATATACCACACCTTTTGTATTCTTGTAAATAAATATTCAAAGACCCTAGGAGTCATCCCGCAATTGACACTGTGTCTCCGAGTGCCTCCCTCGATGTCTCCAAGCATTGTGTGAGTCTTCCCACTTCCAGTCTGTACATGAAAAGTTTAAGTTATTTCATTACCAAAACAAGTACCAAAACAAAATCAAATCAAATCAAATCAAATAAAGTTGGACACTGATAAACTGGAGAATTAATCAACCATTCATGGAAATAATAGAAAAACTTTTAGTCATCACGATTAAAACTTGGAAGCTCACTTGGCCGTATGCAAACATGCAGCTGTTGTAGCCTCCCATGCAATTATCCACCATGGGCAATCCAGCCACTTTGAAGAGATTTTCCTGTAAAATCACTTACAATTGTCATAAACAAAGACAGAAACATAAAAGATTAAACAACAATAAAAAAATAAAAAAAATAAAAACCAGATCAAAAGGAGGTATACCTGGCTAACGTATTCATCAGCAACAAGATCAAATGTAAAACGAGATTCCGGATGCCCCGTCCAAGTAATTGTCTGACAACTCTCTTGCCTAATACACTTGCCGTAACCTTGTAGCGATATTTCGGAACTACTAAGGGGACGAATTCTGATGATAACCTAATTTCATTTCCCAAAAAGAAACAAAATTTTCATCCAATTAGATTAACTTCGATATGTCATCAATATTCCTAACCCTTTGTTTGGTTTTTCATTTAGCTACTTGGCTTTTTACTTCAAAAGGAAAAAGAAAAAATGTGTTTAAATATAAAAAAAGCAAATATTGTTAAATAATTATAATTTAAAATTTTAACAATTGTGAATTTTAGATACATAAGTGTACTTTCATGTGAACTACTTACATTACAAAACTTATTAGGCCTTGCCTATTTGTTCATTTTTAAAATTTCGTGCAGTAAAAACAACATATTTTAACAATTTGCAAATAAAATTGAGTAATCATTGTATAATATGCAAGAAAAGAAGAAAAATCGTAAAAGAATATATATATATATATATATATATATATATAANAAAATCGTAAAAGAAAATATATATATATATATATATATATATATATATAAACAAGCACTATTTCTTTTTTCTTTTCTTTTTTCACTTCATAAAAGAAATTACAGATAAGATTCGAACATTTCAACTGACCTGCACATTGTGGTCCTTCCAAAACGACGGATCCTCACGGAACTCAAAGCTCTTAGACGGCGGAGGCGCTGAACTATTTTCGGCAGTCGCATCATCGTCCCAGTCACCGATGCTCCGAATTGCCAACGTGACGGCGGAGGAATGGACGGGATTCTCCCTCGCGGCTGATTTCGGAGGAAGATCTGGCGGACTACGCACCGACAACATCGAGACGGACTCGGATGAAGAGGACCGGTCGTGGAAGCCAAAGCGGCTCTTGATTGCGCTGGCCGTATCGGAAATGAACGGCATTTTGAATGGAAACGTTTTGAAGTGTTTAGGGTTGGAGAGCGCGAGACTAGAGGGAGTGTTTGGAGAGAGGGAAAGTTGAAGTCTTGGAGAGCAAGAGAGTGAGATTTGAAATGTTATGCTCGTAACTTTTTCAGCGAAAACACGAGCAGAGGGAGAATCTCTGATCGGAGGGTGGAGAGAGGTTTAAATGGACGGTGAAGATGGGAATGTATTTTCGAACTAGTGGACCGTTGGGGAATGGCTAAAAATTTTGAACTGAGATGTGGAGCCACTTTTTTTGTATATGTTAAGAGCGTGGAATTTTAATTATTGGTGAAGGAAACTTGAAATTACAGAAATGTACCGAGAACGTTACACGTGGCTTCGAGGTACTACTGCAGAGGAGGATAAGGAGATTAAATATCAAAGAAGTAGCCGAATTTAGGGACAAGCATTTAACTCTTCAACTGCATTTATAAACTATCTTGACATTTAAACAATTAAATTGGATTAACTCTCCTGGCCAAAAAACAACTAAACTATCTTGCACCCTTCTTTGTCCTTTAATCTCACATGCCCAACAACTCTATTACCTTATCAAACCATCAGCAACACTGCACTTAAATGAGGATTATGAAATGTGATGGCCTAAATGAAAATCATTATGTACAATAACATAATTGAATAAGCTTTCAAGGTCCGTTGGATCGATTGGAATTTTTACAAGAAGTGTTTTTCCAGTAAAACTGTTTTAAAAATATTTTAAAGCAAAATTAAAATAACTTTAACAAACTTAATGTAGAAGTGCTAAAGGATGTAAATGTTAGATTAGTCTAAACAATTTTATGTATGGACTTATGCTATTTTAACTTATTTTAAATTTTTATCAAAATCAAGATAAATTAATTTGATCTTAATAAAGAGACAATATATAGTCCATAATATGATCTAATAAAGTAAGTTAAACTCTAATGTTATATATGTACGTTTGTGTAGAAAATCTTAATAAATCCAATGATAAGTGGGATTAAGGATTCACTATATAAAGTTAAGGTTAGATCTCTTTTCTTGTTAACAAAAAAACATTAAGAATCTCACTCATTGGAGAGTTGTAGATTTTTTTTTGAGAGTTGTAGATTAAAGAGGAGGAATATTCTAATGCACTAAATTCTTACAATTAATCTAATTATTATTGTTTTCGCTATCAAATCATGAATAAAAAATCATATATAATTTTGAATTATAAATTTCAACTATAATGAATCTTGAGTTAAGGATTAAATTGATTATACAAAAAACTTAAGAATTGGTGTCAAAGCAACCATAGTTAGGATATGCTAGTGCTGGAAGGAGTTTGATGTATGTTTCAAGTGTGCATGAAGCCTAACATTGCTTTTTGCAACAGATCCTTTGAGAAGATAATTAGCTAATATCGATAGAGATCATTATGAAGTTACAAAAAAGGTGATGAGATATTTGAAAAAAATTAAAGATTATATGCTCGTTTATCGAAAGGTTGAAGACTTTAAGCCAAAGGATTATACTGTTTTTGGTTTTGCCAACTCTTTAGATGGTAAGAAGTCCACATTAGGATATACTTTTATCTTGGTATGTGGTGTAATCTCTTGAAAAAGTATAAACAAAAACTTAAGACCTCATCCACTATGCAAGCAAAATTTGTAACATATTTGAGAAATCTCATTAAAAATTTGTCGGTGGTTGACTCTAATACTAGGTTCATACGATTGTATTGTAATAATACTGTAACAGTTATGTTCATTGATAACAATGGAGGTATCATAGGGCTAAGCATACGAAGATAAAATGTTTGACAATTAAAAAGCTTGTGAAAAGGGTGACATTTTAATAAAACATATTAGAATTAATGACCTGATAGCTAATCTTTTAACTAAGGGGCTACACCCTGTCACTTTTAAGAAATATGTTTATGACATGGGTATTGTGGAGTCTTTTGATATACTTAATTAGTGGGAGGATTTAAAATTGTTTTATATTTTGTGCTTAATTTTGTTTGAAACATATCATTGATGATGTATTTGGTTTTATTATTAACTAAAATTATGAAATTATATTCAATCATAAAATGTTTATGTATATATACAATTTGTATATATGAATACTTGAGACGTGTGTCAATCTTAAGTGTAGGTTGGGGGCATAAATTGATAGTCTTAATGGTATGTTTTTGACACATAAATTATATCTCAAGATATGTAAGATAGAAATACATATTTATTGAATAAATCATAAAACATTTCTCTTACGATTCTTAGGCTGCATAAAGAAAAGAATAAAATGACTGACAAATGAATACAATGTATGAAATAGATCATAAAGAAAGTGTTGTAATTCATTGCTACATTACCACATTGACTTCATGTCAATAAGATTGAGTGGTATATGTGATTATAGTTTGTGTTGTATCTTCGTTGATGTAATTACTGCTGTTTTCCTATATCACAAAGTTTATTAGACTAAATGATATTTTGAGGTAATATCAAGACCAGTTTATTTTTAAATTGAGTTCATAAAATTTTTAGTTGTCTTAGTTCGAGAGTTGTTTTTAAGGAAATGTGTTTTTAAAATTTGAATTTCAATAATGTAGTTTAAGTGAGAGGTTTTTAAATTTTTCTAAATAATTTTACTTTTGGACTTAGATTATTTAATCTATTTTAGATTTTTATCAAATCAAGCTTAGTTAATTGGTCTAAAGACAATATTATAATCAATAATATGATCTAATAAGGTGGGTTAAACTCCAATTTTATATGTAGACTATTAATATAGGTTTGTGTAGAAAACCCTAAATCATATGATGGGTGTTGACTAGCGATTCACCTGTCTACAGAAAACATTAAAGATTTCATCCATTGGAGAGTTGTAAATTAAGGAGGAAGAAGATCGTAGTGCCTTCAATCTCAATAGTTAATATGGTTAATATTATTTTCACTATCAAATAATAGATCAAGAATTAGGTACGCTTTTGTATTCTAAATTTTTGCTATGATGAGTCTTAGGTTAAGTATAAATTAATTATACATAAAATTTAATATTCTAAACTATTTGATAATGATTCAATTTATTTTTAATAAATATAAAACCAAAATACTCAACTTTATTATATCACATCATAAGTTTACAAATGATAGAAATATGTAAAATAAAATAAATTTGTAATAATTAAGAATAAAAATAAATGATATCAGAAGAACAAAATTGAAGTAAATAAAAAAAAGATAAATGTGAAAAAAATATAATTTTTCGTATCATTTT
Source organism: Theobroma cacao (assembly GCF_000208745.1). Classification (NCBI taxonomy): domain Eukaryota; kingdom Viridiplantae; phylum Streptophyta; class Magnoliopsida; order Malvales; family Malvaceae; genus Theobroma; species Theobroma cacao. The sequence goes on from NC_030858.1 coordinate 32,786,497, forward strand.
ATGAAATATTAAAAGATAAAATGAGAATATAAAAAAATCTCATTAAATATTTGTTACTACATATTAACATTTTTTTTTAAAAAAATTGATTTAAAACTTTATCTAACTCAAATGGACTTCTCACATAAGCTAAAGATTTAAAAATTTTAGCCAAATACCTTAAACATGCTTTTATAATATAAAATTTTTTCCATAAACTGATCAAACCACTTAAATGTTCAAGTTAATGAGATTAACAAAATAAAATTGAAGGAAAATGTTTGTTTTAAGGCCTTACCCTTAATAAAAAAGTAATTATATCACTTTAAACAAAGAAGTTGTGGTATTTTAAAATATAACATAATTGACGAAGTTTAGAGCATAATTATGATATTTGGATCACCTACCATTTGAATTTATCGATTCGAGACATGACCGTTGATTCAGGTTGATCTTTTAATTAGGCTATTTTTGCAATTGATTAAAAAAACTTGTATTGACTCATAGAGTTTTTAATTATCCGGATCAATGAAATATTATTTTCAAATTGATTTTAACATCGTACTTAACTTAATTTTTTAATATTTATACTTTATTTTTTATTATTTTCACTAAAAAATATTTTATTAAAAATTTTAAAATAAAAATAGAAAACGCATTATACAAAACTAAAAAGTAAAATTTGTTTTGTAAACTTAGCTTTTTATTATCATCTTTAAATGATAATGAATATTTCTAATTCTTATAACATAATTCGTCATTTATATAGTTACTAGAATATTTACATAAATAAAGTAATTTTATTTATAATATTTCAAAATATATATTTATTAACTCAACAATATTGATAAATCATGCGACTCAAGGGTTAGCAATCTCAGACCAGTGCTTGCTGGTGATTTTGTTCTGTATGGAAACGATAACAGGAAACTTTGTTTTGTTCTTAAACATTTTGGTCTCCGGTCCACTCTCCATCTGTGAATCCAAAGATTGTTATCAAACTAAAATTCCACCCACTCGGCTTACTTTATTTCATACAACAATGACAAGCTCAAACAGGGACGAGCTTAATACTAAATGATGAAACAAAGCAACATAAGAAACGAAATCTCGAGCTCCCAACTACTCTGTCTTAGCTGGAATTTTCAGTGATGAAGCGTTTGATAATTAGCATCAACGCTTTTGCTGGTTCGGAGTTAGGATTAATAGTGAAGAAGCCATGTTGCTGTCCTTCAAATTCAACATAGTCGATCTTCTTCCCCCAGTCCTTCAGTCTCTTGGCATATTCCTCTGCTCGGTCTTTCAACAGATCGCTTCCACCAACCACTACCAGAATAGGATCAAGATTCAAATGCTCAAGGCTGCGGCTGACCGGACCGAAAGGGTTTATCAGTGGGTGATCCGTCGTATCTCCAATCGGTATAGATAGCCTCCAGAACCTAGACAGGTGTTGATTATATAAACCATTCGATTTTAAGTTACAGTTGGCGAAACTAACTCATGCAAGTGAAAGAATTGTTAAATACAAGGTTAAAAGTGTCCGCCACAAACCTGTCAATGAGCTCCCAATTAAGGAAGGCATCTTTAGGACCCTCTGCTTCTGACCTGGTTCTCACTGTCCCTCCGAAGAAAGGTGCTAAAAGGACATAACCCCTGACCCGAACCGGAGCCAAATCAGATGAACCAGCCCCTAGCTGAACCGCCAAATTATGAGCAATATTACCACCAGCTGAGTCACCGCATATGAACACCCTGCTAAAATCACCTACATCGGTTAACCATGGATCAGGATTCTCAGCCAGAGCTTGAGCTTGGAGCCATTTCACAGTCATGAATCCATCCTCAATGGCTGCCGGGAGTCTGTTCTCTGGAGCCAAACGATAATCTGGCGAAATCACTGCTGCTTGGAGCTCTGAGGAGAGCCTGAAGCAATAGTTTTGACAGTTAGGCCAGGCACGTGATCCAATGCAAAAGCCACCGCCATGGATGTAATAGAAGATAGGGAGCTTGGCAGACGAGGATGAAGCTGGCTTATAGAGCCTGAGTTGAAGGTTGTGCACAGGATCAAATAGAATATCTTTCCACACAACGGAGCCATCATCATCAACAGGAACATTGAAGCTTGGTTTAGGGGAGCGCCAAATGGAGCCATCGCTGTAAACACGAAGGACTCCTCGGCATTCATCAACCTCATAGAATGGAGGGGTAGTCATGGTAGCAGAGGCAGCAGTGTTAGACATCTTCCCCTCATTCAGTGAGGGATCATGCTGGAATTGGGAGGTTAAGAAGAAGAGCCAAGGGTTGGAAGGAGAGAGTAGAAACAGAGAAAAAGTTAAAGGGAGGTGGCTTTTAGTATCTTAATTTGGCTAATGGCGTCTTGTATCTGTAGTTTTCTGTGGGAAGGTTTAGTAGGACAAATAGCTTTTCAGCTGCTGCTCTGAAATTATGCTCGTTGGTCACTATAGTCACCCAAAAGCCTTACCACCTTTAAAATTGCAGGCAGATAAATTTCGAGTAGCTGGCAATATCAGATCAAGTCACTACAACTTGAATCTTTATGAACACTCGAGCATTTGGTCTCCTGTTGGAAGAATTAGATTGGAATTTCCCTTTTTCACGAAAATAAACTAAGTTAAATAACCTTGTGTTTAAAAGTAGTAACCATTCGTTTCTTTTGTTTGGAATCTAAACAACGGATGGTTTGGGAATGGTTGCCTTGATGGAACAATTTCAGTGTTCCTATCTAGTGCCCCTGCATAAATCATCATAGTCCTCTCTAATCAATTGCTAACTCCAAATTGTATTTGAGATTAGCATGCGTCATTAATGTTCGATATCATTGGCACAAAGGTCAAAAGGGAAAATGCTTGCTTGTCATTCCAACAAATTTACTTGGAAGAATCTTCTGCTCTCTGGATAACGTTGATTACATTACTCCATACTTGTATTATCAATATCTTATCCACCTACCTCACTACATCCAAAAAAACAGAAACCAATAATTCTCCACAATTTTGCATCACATTAAAGAGTACAAAACATTTTTCCTTTTCCAAATTAGTAAAAGTAAACCACCAACTTTCAGGTCTTTAAGAACCAGATTTGGTCACTAGGAAGTGGCTTTAAGAAGAATCAGAATTATTCACATCCAACAAAATCACAAAGAACTTTACAACTTTTGTTAGTAATTACACATTCAGATAGTCAGATTTACATTGTTGGATATAGAAGAGAAAAGGACAATGGGAAAAAAAGGAAGTGATTTAATGAATGAATAAAAGCACTGGTAAATTAGCTTTATGGATAAAAATATACATAAGACTGTTGCAAGCAGAACCACAGCTTACAAACGTCTTGAATATCCAGAACCTCCACACTTCTTGCAAAGTATCAATCCTATAATGATATGAGAAGTTTCGTTAACAAATAAGAGCAAGGAGGCTGAATTCAAAAGATTAAAGTCTTAAGAGTTATCAGGCTGAAATGTCTTTGAGACATTGAATTAGAGATCAAACCAAATAGGACATCACATAAAAACAACCATGACTTTGCCAAAGTAATATTAATTGACGGAAATATTCATGGAAATTAACCCATGCACACTAACTTCCATGTGAATGCACAAGCTGGTGATGTAAAGTTCAATGTAAAAACAGCCCTAGAAAATGGTAATGTAAATAATGATTAGCTCATCTATCAAGGTATCTTGCTCTACATAGGTAAAATTTAACATTCACTAGATTGCTCAAACTTTCCTTTTAAAAGCAATCATAATTAATAATGGCTTTTAAATGCTACAAAAGACTGAAATCAACTAAATCAGTATGCAACAGATATGCAAAAGCATCCTTATAGTTATGCCCTTTACATACTATATATCGATGGTAAATCTTACCTGCACCTTTACACACCCTACAATCAACCAAGCCTGTTTCTTGCTTCATCTTACCATTTTCACAGAAGACACATTTTGTACCACCTACATCCATCATACAAAAGAATCATTTATCAGCTTGCTGCATTTCCTGAATAAATCACATATTTTTACAAGCAAAGAAAGCGTTCTATGCAGAAACTTGATTTATGTAAGAAGTACTGAAGCTGGCTGCTACATTTTCATTAAGAGAAAAATATAAAACCATATAAACTTAAAAGAAACAAACTGCAATTCTTCTAAACTATTGTTCATACCAAAGGATCTAATTTGTGTTTTTCAGTCCTGTCATTGACGGATATTGCTTTTGAAAGATTTGTCCTCAGTCACAGAAAGTAAAGTTCTTGCCACTGCAAAAGATTATTCTTTGCCAATTGGCAGTCCAGATAGCCAAACTAAAAATGCCTTAACAAGCAATTTTTTTCTCTGTTAGTTGATTAGAAGATTTCTTTTCTTTTTTAATCCGTGTAAAAAATCGTTTGACTTAAACTACTACCCTCTCTCGTCTCATAAATACAACTTTGAGACTTCTAACTTGAAAGATTCAAGTTTTAACAGTCTGAGTTTTTTCTCGAAATTTATTCTTGCATGCTGCTCCATAAAGGTACGAGCTATCTCAAGTTATAAACATTCGCCATTCTATTTAGTACAAACCATTTTAAGCTGTGGTACTTTGCTTCATTATCATTATTCCAAAACAGGGGCAAACAAAAAAAAAAGGAAAAGAAACAAAATATGTACCATTCCCAGCACAACGGTCACATGGGACAGGATCACCCTGAAAACCCACCAAAAACAGAAAAAAAGAACAACCTTAATCCATCAAATTCTAACATATAAATGTATAAAAATTGAAGGGTATTTGATAGAAGGGAAATTACCTTGAGGCCAAGAACGAGGGAGAGTGCAATGGCGGCCAAAACACTAATAGTGGCAAGAAAAGTTTGGGTATCCAAGGGCTTATCAAAGCCACTGAACAGCAAAACAGGGTGGAGAAGGAGCCTTGTGGGTTGATAAAAAAGCTTTCTACGTCTAGAACTGTAACGGAAAAGGGTGGGGATTTCTTGTTTCGTTAGAGATAGTTGAGGAAAGAAATGGATGGTTGAAGACCATGAAGAAAAGGAAGAGGAGACAGGATTGGGGGAGGAAAAAGAGAGCGTGGCCATGGATAGAAAATACAAGGATTTTGTGGAGCTGAGTTCGATACTACGGCTCTTTGTTTTTTTGTTTCAATGGTTTGATAGATTTGCCCCTTGCTTTCGAATTAGTACAATTAAAGCCCCATTTTTTTTATTTAAATTTATATTATTAATTAAATTAATTTATAAAAATATAATTATTAATTAACTTATAATATTTTTAATATATATATTCTGTATATTGGATGAAAGAGATTCGAATTTACTTTTTAAATAAAAAATTATGTATCTACTAATAAACCAAATGCTCTTATACATATATATATATATTTAGTATACATATTTTAAATATAAATATTTTTTTTATTTTTTATTAATGTTATAAAAATTATAATTTATAAAATTATTAATTATAATATACATACTTTTTTTTGAATGAATAATATACATACTTTTATTTATATAAACTTATAAAATATATACCTCAAAAAATGATAAAATTAGAATAATTTTAGAATTTAGTTATATTTTTAATTTTATAGATAAACGCACATAGTTAATTAAACTTATAATGTTTAAGTTGTTATTTGAATATTTATTTTTAGTTATTTAAGTCGATATTTGAGATATTTATTTTTAATTATTTAAATTTTGATTTTATTGTTTATGTGCTTTTATAAATTTAATTATTAGTGAATCATATAGAATATGAATAACAATATTATTGTATGTAGATATGGATACGGATTGGGGTTTAGGTAATTAGGTACTCATGAATAACATTTTAATCATTTTTGTACATAATCGGGTTTTTTAAATGGATTTGGATAGTGGATATGTACAAGGGTTCGGGTTAGGATAATAAATTTAAAAAATATTTAAGTAATTATAGGGCTCGGATATCCCTTTTATTAATTGGGTTTGAGTTCAGGTATCTCAAAATTAGCAGATATCTTATTTGTTGATATTTTTACTATTTTTTAAGAAGAGAGATAATACACAAACCAATAAATTATATGTTGAAATATATTTTTTGAATTATTATAATATATATATATATATATATATATATTACCTTATTATTGCATAACATTAGGTTTAGACACTCAAAACACATTAACATGCATTATGACGGAGTATTTTTCTTTTGATAAATTACTATTCATAAGAGAGATTAACTTTTTATCATTCCTTTTCTATGCTCTCACTTTTTTAGTAACTTGAATAGAAGATCATTTATCTCTTAGGTTCCGTTTACTGAGATTGAAAAGTTTTTTTAATCTTTTCTTTTGTATGGAATGGAGAAAATTTTTAAGAATATATATATTATTTTATGAGATTAACTGAAAATTTTGCTTTTGATCAATATAAAATATTTTACGTTCTTAGCTTTGAGAATGACGTAAAATATATTTCATCAATTTTCTCTTTTTTTAAAAAAAAAAAATTGATCTCATAAACTTTGACTTCTAACCCATTTGAAAAATATTTTCTTCTTCTTCTTCTTCATGTGAGATCAATCTCACAAAGTAATAAAACACAAAGTACAATTTTTTTTATTTCTTTATTTATTATTCTTTTTCTCAATTCTTTCTCTCTCTTGCTTCACTTTGGCTCCACCTTTTGTCTCTATCCCATAAATCCAAAATCGAATTATTTCTAGTTCTACGTCTGAATTTCCTTTCTTCTTTAACCCTCTAATCCAACCGTCTTTCTTTTGATTCTGGTTATGAAAGTTTGGGTTTTCAAAAATACAATCAGTTGAAGAAAAATTTCTTGAACTCTCTTGATCCATTTGGGATATGGGGCACGTACTTCCAATTTTCTTTGAGAAATATATTATTGACCACGTGACAATGTACGTCCAATTATCTATGGTGTTGAAGGGACATTTAACTTATAATTAATTTTAATACTAATTAATGCATAGGTTAAAAGGTGGAAATGAGATAGAAAGTTCAACATCCGGTGTTACCAATAACAATGATGAAATTACAAGGAAATTAAAGCCCCAATGTAACCTTGATCTCATAAACAAACTCACGTCCAGTGCTGGTTCTTTCTTTCTCTTTTCCTCGGTTTTGAAATTATGTCACCTTACTTTGTGCATTATCGATAAAGATAAACTAACTTAAATCCAAACTCCCTCTGTCCAAGATTAACTCTTTGATTTTACCTACTCAAATCCCATGTTTTTCTGTTAAGTAATTCCATATCCAACCATTATATAAACCTGGAATTCTTATTAAACTTCACCATTGTTCCTTTTTATAGTCTAAACTTTCTCACATTTACACCATGCAAAAGGGTTTTCTAAAAGACCCACGTTTTCCCTCTAGTTGCCTTGTTCTGCAGTTTGACTAAGACCATGCATTCCCTCTCAAAATTGCTATTTGAGCAAGAGAATTTGGCTGTCGAAGAGGAGGAAGAGGAGTAGAGACAAGAAGAAGAAAATTGGAAAGCTTTAGTAAGGTGAGATATCTTAATACCATCTCCATGGTTTACCCCTTTTCATCATTACAAAAGTTATGAATCCTGCATTTGGTTTTGTCTGCATCAAAAATATAGTTGCAGGCAATGCTATGAAATTCGGTAGCTTTTTGGTGTTCCAACTAATTAAGCTGGCTTTACCATGCAAGTTTGATGAATGGCCAATACCCTTATAATTTTGTAATACTCGAGAAGAGTACTCCATTATTATATTCTTTAGCTCAACTCAAAGTTGTAGAGTGACAAGATAGCATACGGACAGTTAGAAATAAGTTAATTATATTGATTTTATGTTTGTTTATATGCATTCATTGATCAAATCTTTGATATAAAATTAATTATTCTTGTTGCTGGTCTTGATTTGCTTTTGTTGCGTGTTTCGCTCTAAGTTTTGATGGGGAGTTGTTCGTTTTTCAAGTGTGAACTCATTAATGATGGGTTGTGTCTTTACAATTTGTAGAGGAAATGTTGATCAGTCATGTCTTCGTCTTAATTTATTACTAATTATCTCTGCCGTCGGAAATGATGGTCTTAATTTATTGAACCTATATGGAACAGAATTCAGATTGAACTTTTTTTTTTTTGGTCTTTAATTGTCAGTGAAAGTAAAAGATGGAGACATTGGCACCAAGCCCGTGGAAGACAACAGAAGCCAGCCTTGTTAAAGCAATGGATAATCTTTCAAATCTCTTAATTTTTGAACAAGAGTTGCTTGATGGATTTGAGGAGGATTTCAGACTGATACAAAGAGGACTGGCACGAATGCATCTCATGGCACAAAATGTGATAGAAGAAAAGGGGTTGGAAGGATATGGAGAGGAAGTAAGATTTCTTACGACTCAAGTAGAAGCTGTAACCGATGGTTTTATCTCAAGAAAGCAAAAATCAAAACAGCCCAGTTGCAGTAATTGTATCAAGGACTCTTTTCCCTTTTTCAAGGGTCGGGCAGAGATATATAAACTGATCGATGACATTGAAATTATCAGGGCCTCAATCTTGAGACTTATCTCTAAAGGAAGTGAGCTGGGAATGTCGCTTGTCAAGGCTAGGACGGGAACTGCATCTCAAAATCTGGAGCAGCAAAAGCGACCATTCTCTGTGGATGATATCAAAGAAGAACGAGCTGTGGGTCTAGAGGAAGGCATTCATATATTAGTATCAAGGTTAACTGATGGCAAAGGGAACCGGAAAGTGATTTCAATTACAGGTGCAAGAGGAGTAGGCAAGACTACTCTTGCAATGGAAGTGTACAAAAGTGCTGCTGTTACTAATCATTTTCCTTCTCGTGCTTGGGTGACCCTATCTCAAGACTTTGAACTGAAAGAAACTCTGCAGATCTTAGCAAAACAATTATGGATGGGAAAGGAAGAAGGGGAATCGTCTGTAGAAGCAGAGGAATTATCTGTGGAAGAATTGAGCACAAGGATCAAAGATGCCCTGAAAAATGGAAGGCATCTTATTGTTTTGGATAATGTGAGGACATTGAAGCAATGGGATGCTCTTCAAAGTTTATTTCCTGTTGAAAGTAGAATACTGATAACCACTCGTGATAGAGCAGTAGCTCTTTCTACGGAATCAGATCACAGCCAAAGATTTATATATCACATGAGGGGACTAAGTGATGAAGAGGGCTGGGAGTTATTTACAGCAAAGCTACCACCAGTCCCTATGGAGTTGGAAGAACTTGGACGAGATATTGTCAAGAAGTGCATGGGTTCACCTCGAGCAATTTCTGCAGCTGCAGAAATTTTATCAAGCACACCAGCAACTTTAGACCACTGGTCAATAGTATTAGAGCAAATTGATAAAGATCAAGCATCAACGTACCATAACTTGAGCCTGGTTGCTGATGCATTGCCATCTCCTTTGAAGCTTTGCCTTTCCTACTGTGCGCTATTCGATAAAAACTATGACATCTCAGTGAGGAGATTGATTGTGTTGTGGGTTGCTGAAGGACTGATAGAAAAACAGAACGGCAGCAAAAAGGCCGCAGAAGATATTGCAGAAAAGTATTTAAAACAATTGGAGAATCAGGGTATGATTCAAGTGGTCAAATGGAAATCTAATGGGAAAATAAAAAAGTGTAGGATGCACCATCTTTTAAGAGATCAGTGGGTGTCAAAAGCTAAGAAAGCTAGTCTTGTTCAAGTACCAGATGAAGCTGCTTGTTCCTGTTCATCCTCTAGCACTGGCATGATTCGTAGAGTTGCTGATCACCTTGACAAGCAAGATGATAGCTTCCGCCATATTCATGGAAATAGAACCACAAATAATGCTTTGCGATCTTATTACGGGGACCTCCGCTCTCTGTTGTCATTTGATTTTCGGGAAGGACCTGAACCTGGAGATGACATAGGGAACTTTCTTCGCAGAGGAATTTTGGGAAGGTTTTTATTGCGGTTGCTAATAATTGACCTTGAAGGTGTATTTCGACCCAAGCTACCTAAAGGAATAGGGAAGCTGAAAGAACTGAGGTATCTCGGCCTGAGAGGAACTTATTTAGAGATGCTCCCATCATCAATTGGCTACTTGCCTGAGCTCCAGACGTTGGATTTGAAAAACACACATATTAGCACCCTTCCTAATACTATATGGAAGATGCAGCGACTCCGACACCTATACTTGAGTGACAGATATCGTTGTAGATTTGTTGCTCCACCAAGTGCCTGCTCTCCAATTGATCTCCAAACGTTATGGGGAGCGTTTCTAGATGAGGAAAGCCCGGTAGAAGGTGGCCTGAACAGGTTAATTAACCTTAGAAAGTTAGGACTTGTGATCCGGTTAACATTGTCACAGCAGAAGTCTTTGGCCAAGTGGATTGCAAGATTGATTTACCTAGAATCTTTAAGGCTGAGATCAATTGATGAATCAGTTCAACCTTCCACTTTATTCTTAAGACCTTTATCAAACCTCAAAAATCTCTCCTCTATATACTTAATGGGAAGGTTGAACAATCCACTAGTTGTGCAGAAACTCCCAGAAAATCTCACAGAGATTACACTGTCATTGTCAGGACTTTTGGATGATCCAATGCCTAACCTAGGGAAGCTCCCAAACCTTCGAGTTCTTGAGTTGTTAGCCGATTCCTTTACAGGGACGCTTATGGTTTGCTCCACAGGTGGCTTTCCTTTGCTTAGAGTTCTAAAACTTTGGAAGTTGCAAGGCCTAGAGGTATTGGTGGTCCAGATAGGAGCTCTGGCGATTGTGAAGGATATAGAAATCCGGTATTGTGAAAACTTAAAGATGATCCCAAATGGTTTTCTTCACCTAGTTCATTGCCGTGAGTTGAAGCTAAAAGGTATGACTGAGCAATTTAAAGCAAGGGTTATTAGATACCAAGGGAAGGATTGGTATAAGATCGCCCATATACCTTCTGTCTTCGTGGAAGATTAAAAGTTTTTTCATCAGATTTAACTGAGGTTAGAGGTAAGTCTTTCTCTTTTAGTACCATTAGTCCTTGTTTCTGTCTTTAACATTTTTTGTTTGTAAGCGGGAACTGTCACTAGCCTTTCTGTTTCAGACAATACTCTATGGCTAGATTTTTCATTTCATTGTGTTATGCAGGAATTCATGGCGAATTAATCCAAATGCCTCCAACACCTCGTAATGATGTTCTCTGTGGTGGCTTCGTGGATAGCAAACTTCAAAGTTTCTTTGCTGTTGTTCAACCTATTGCCCCTTATCTATTGCTATAGAGTTGTACTTTTTGCTAAGTTTCTGAGATATCCATAGACAAAATGCTCTTTTATGGCTGATCATCAATCAAAACTCTCTCTTTGCTTTTTGATTGGTCTCTTCCCTAGTGTTTGTGTTCTTTGAAACTTTCTGGTGTATTTTAGTTCCATCATTAGTCTTGTTTAGTAGCCTTGTCTCGTTTGTTAATAGCTGTTTTCTTCCTTTTTAACAATTGTAGCAGATCTTCTGCTTTTTATCATTCCAAAAAAGGAGAAATCTTTCTTGCACCTTTAGCTGAAGTAGCTGGTATAAATTGTATCTGGTTCTTATTCTGTCAGAAATTTGATTTTTTTTTTAATTTTTGTTTTACATATTATTTGGTGGGGGAGATTGCTGAAAAGTTCCTAGCACAAGTATAATACAGGATTAAACTTTCAAATTTACTTTGACAACAGCTAACCTCCCTAGAGGCATCAAGCATGGCTTCTTTATATATAAAAAATTGGTTAAGAAAAAGGAGTGAGAGGAAGTACTTTTAACTCTTCATGCAAAGGTTTTTCTTTGCCTTTTAAGTAGTCATCCTACTTCATTCTTGATTGATTCTTTCCCCCAGCATGCATGCTATTTATGAAGGGTTTCGGGCCTATTCGGATAAGAAATCACATTCATATAATGCAACGGAATATAAACATACAAAACCAAAGTCACTTTCGGATCACTTATGCTGCGTCAAAAGTAAATATGAAGAAACATATGTTCAACTGTATACTTTGAGAAATGATTTTCAAAAATTACGTGTCAAAATCTCTCCACTTGATTGTACAAATCTCATTTCTCAAAGATTATTTGTTTTTAACTTTAAAAGAAGACAAGAAAACTTTTTCGTAAAAAATGGCGCCTAAGGTTCAGGCTTTTCCCTTTTATTTTTCTGTTATTTATTCTAGCTTATTTCTTACAAAATACGACACACATATAATGGTATTTATAGTTAGCTTAAATCCAACTTTTAATTTATTGTATTTTAATCCTTCCACTTAATTAAACAATTTAATTAGATTCATATTAGAAATTCTTAATTTCCAATTAAATACCAATCCTATTTTAATTTCACATTATAATCTTATTATGTGAGACCATAAGGTCCCAATATATTGACAATAAATATAAGAGGAAATTGTGAGAAATGACATTTTTTGATAAAAACATTTTAAAAGTAACTATCAAAATAAATTTAACTGTTTTCAGTTATATTTAGTTATGACTTGACGAAAATACCCTTTAAACTATTTCAAATAAATTAAACCATTCATCACAATTTCTCTCCATTTCTCCTCATTTGTGCTTCGGATTTCTCTCTCACCATCTCAGTCTCTTAAATTTTATCGATTTTTCTGTTCGGCATTCGTCTGCTATGCTTCCGATTTCTCTCTCCCGTGTTTTCAGATTTCTCTTTCTTACTCTTTCAAGACACAAAGCAATGGTTTTGACGTGCTTAAGTGCGTGGCTGTTTGAAAAATTCGATTTTTAGGTATTTTGAATAAAACTAAAACGGTAAAAATAATCACAAAGTATGAAATAGCTTTTAATTGAATCAATTCGGGACTTAGATACTAATAAACTCAAAATTTTGAAATTTATAAATTTAGGTTTTCAAAGAATTTTTTTTTTAGTCAAGGTAGGTGTTTTAGATAAAAAAAAATTTATATTTTGATTTATGAAAATATGTTAGAGACACTTTAATCTGTGTCAAATTGTCAAAAAAAACAAAAAAAAAATTGAGAGGATTTGAAGTTTTGGTTCGTAAGTAACAACAACATTTTAAGCATTAAAGTGTAACAAAATATTTTTGAATATGTCGTGTAACAATAATTTTTTTTTCAACATGGTGTGTAGCAACATTTTTTAACCATGGCATGAAATATTTTTTTTACATGGCGTGTAACAACAGTATTTTTTTTCAACATGATGTGTAACGACCTAATCATGACTTGTCACAGGTTTTTGTACATTACGTGTAACAAGCTAATCATAGCTTGCTACATATTTTTGTATATGACGTGTAACAAGCTAACCATAGCTTGTCACAAATTTTTGTACATGGCTTGTCACATATTTTTGTACATGGCATGTAACAAGTTAATCATGACTTGTCACATATTTTTGTACATAGCGTGTAACCTGCTAACCATGGCTTGCCATAGGTTTTTGTATATGGCGTATCACATATTTTTATACATAGCGTGTAACACGTTAATCATGGCTTGTCACAGGGTTTTATATATGGCGTGTCACATATTTTTGTACATAGCGTGTAACACACTAACCATAGCTTGTCACAAGTTTTGTATAAGGCGTGTAACATCATAACGTGTAACTTCATTAAGGGTAATTTTGTCCAACTTGTCTAAAAATAGTTAAAATTATAAAAAGGACTATTTTTAAAAATATCTTATCTTTAAAAATTATTTTTTAAAAGGCCCCTAAATATAAATCAATTTAATTAAGAATTTATATTTATATTTATTGATCATGAGTGGCATTTAACAATACATAATAACCACCCAAATATCAAGAGAATCAATATAGTTTGACTAACCTTTTAGTGTAACTCAGTGTAATTTAATCCTTTCATCTTATATCTCGACTAAATAAAAAGCGTGGCTCGATGCTTACTTTTTAACTTATCCATATCAGTTCTATAACTTCTATATTGACCTATCAAGATTGTCTTAACCAAAAGACTTTCAATTAATATATCAAGATTGTCTTAACCAAAAGACTTTCAGTTAATATAAGCTATGAGTAAACGAAATATGTCCCTTTCAAATCATTTGGGGTGATGAATCTTTTTTGAACTACTTATATATCTCTTCATGCTTCATGCCATATCCAAAAGTACTCTATTTAAACATTTGGTCTCCCCAAACCTGTAATAGTGAAATCAATGCATGACAATTCACATACAAAATGACCTGGCATCATAAGTTTAAAGATTACTTACACTACTGACACATAAAAGTATTTCTATAGATACTTCATTGAAATATCAAATGAAACTCTCATAGTGGGTCATATTCAATAAACTTGTTTTTTAACAAACACCCACATACTATCCAAGTATCTTACATACTTCAACTTATGAAATTGGTTGTTTACTTCCAAAGTAAAGAAACTTAGCATGTACCAGTCTTTGAGCATTGTCAATACCTTTATTCTTGACAATATAATGACCATGTACATATTTAGGAATAAGACTTTGATGCATAAGAATTTCATAATTATAACTTTTATAATTTCTTCACAATGTCATTATGTTCCAAAGACTTTATCTACACAAGTCTCTTATGATTTTTTATAAATAAACTTATAGATAAAAAAATACTTCATACATTATATAAAATATTTATAATGTATTTAACATAAAAAATAACTAATTAATGTAGTGTTCTACAAACACAAAATCAATTGACTTGCAGGACTTATACTAACAATTTAAGCATTCTATTTTGATATATAATAAAAAGCTTGTATGCATGTCTTTAAGTGACTATAAACAAAGGGCTAGTATATACCTTTTACTTCCGTTTAAATCAGCTAAAGGATTCAATGAATTCTACCACATTACTTGCTTGATAGCTAAATTGATTTTCTTGCTTTCTATGCATGTCACAAGCTAGATTGCTAGTTTGCTTTTAACGTTGTGCACAAATGCAAACATGTGTGACTAACATAACTGCTTGTGAAATGCAAAACTTGAATCATTAACAGTAAAAGTGAATGGAAATGTGTAGCAATAGCCTAGAATACTTTAAAATCTGTTGTTTGAGGGTTAGAATCAGATGAAATTCTTTGAATGTTACATTGCAGAGTCTAGTTCTAATAGTAACTCACATTGAGCATATAGACACTATATTTAAAAAAAAAATGAAATGAAAAATGAAAAAATGTGTACGACTGGCAGGGTGCGTCCGCACCCTGCTAAGCACCACTCTCTTTGCCAGACACGAAAAACTCGGGTCTGGCAAAGTAGTGGGATGATAGATTCAGCCAAAAACCGAGTGTATAAAGGGAGGTAGTGTAGCAGCTACAAAGGGGCATTCAGGAGCAAAAAAAACAGTGAACCAAAAAAAGGATAGGAATCCTTAGCAACCCAAAAACCTAGCAGCATCAAAAACCAGAAGAAATCCTAGCTTTCTAGCAGCCACAACAACCCACAAAATAAAAAAACCTAGGTGTTCTAGCAGCCAAAAACTACAATCCACCATAAAAAAAAAAATACTAGAAGAAAACAAAAAAAAATCACAATAAGATAAGGCAAATAGTTGTGTTTTTTTTTAGGGTAATTTTTAGTCTATTTTTTAGAGGGATTTTGGGGTTTTTGTGTTGCTATTTTAGGGAGATCTTGAGTTTTGGGAGAGTTTGGGGTCTCGCTGCTGTCGGTTTAAGAGGATGAGATCTAGGTTTTCGTGTCGTCGGTGGGGGGTGTTAGAGCTTGGGTGAGAAAGCTTTTAGGCTGCTGGGTAGTGAGAGTAGGTCGAAGCAAACGTTTGTAAAGAGAGGGCTTTTGGGTTTGCCAACCACCGATGAAAGGAGAGTGAGAGAGATCCTGCGACAAAGGGGAACCCATGAGGTAGCCGACGATGGCAGTGGAAAGGCGTAGCGCCGGCGAGGGGAGAAAGCCATTTGGGCAACGAGAAAGAGAGAGAAGAATGGACGAACAGTGATGGAGAGAAGGAAAGATTTCACCGCCGGTCAGGGGGAAAAGAGTTGGGTTTGCCGCCTGTTAGGAGGAGCTTTGGGTCCCATCGTCGATGGGTATAAAGAGAGAGAGAGAAAAGAGGAGCTGGCACCGGTGAGAGAGAAGAGAGGAGAAAAGTGATTTTTTTTAGAGAGAGAAAAGAGAATTCGGTGGGTAGAGAGAGAATTTGACTGGTAAAGAGAAAATGTGAGAGGAGAAAATGAGAAGAAAGGCAAAAAAAAAAAGGTTTAAATAGTTAGGGTTGGTGTATGTGAAACGGCATCGTTTTGGGCATTTGCAAGCTGCTAGACAGGGACCAGACAGTGGGCTTTGAGAGGCAGACCAGTTGGGCCAGACTAATCGTGTTGGGCTACTGTCAACCCACTGAAGGTATACATTTTTTGTTTGGTTTTGATTTTGTGGTTGTGCTAGGCCCACTGTTTAGGTAGAAAGACAAATAAGTTTTAGTAGGTTATTAGGTAGAATAAAAAAGATAAGATACATATAAAAATGATTAAATGATAAGAGAGAACAGAAATTAAAAAAATAGCAAATTAAAAATTAAAAAATAGATGAGAATAAATTAGGAAAAATTAGAATTAAAATGTAATGAAACAAAAATATGAAATATATTAAAAAAAAAGGGTTTTATATAAAATGGAGAGGGATATAGATGAAGAGAGAATGAAATTAGGATAAGATAAAGAATTATCAACAAAATTGTTTAATTTAATATCGATGATGAGATGATTGGTCGAGACGCGAGAAGTCGCAATCTCGGGCTAATTTTCCCTAGGTTCGGGATCCGAATTAAGGCTCCACCAATATGATGGGAGGGTCTTGATTTTGAAGTCTCGAGATTTTTAATTTTAAATAAATAAAAAATATAATAATAAAAAAATAATAAAATAAAAATAAACTTCAAAAGCATATCATATATTTCTATTGCATCATGCATAGCATTGCATATAGATATTTTTGTTTGTGAGCATAAGTCCCGATGATGGGATTTTTCGAAGATCTTGCGAAGGCGAGTTTCTCTCGAAAAACTCCCTAGGTGAAAGGATGTCCTCGGGTCCAACCAGTATAATGGGAGGGCTCGAAAAACATCTTTAATAAAAAGGCTTTTGCTCGTAATAGGTTCATATTCACGAAAACATTATTTTTAAATAAAAGCGTATGATAACCCTGATGATGGGATTTATTCGTCAAATTTGCAAAGGTGAATTTCTCGGATAATTTCCTAGGTGAGAGAACACCCCAGATCCCACCAATATGATGGGCGGATCTGAGAGAACGTCCTCGATAAAAGGTTATTCGTCCGACATTTTTCATCACATACCATGCATTTCATCTTGCCTCACACTTGCATTTCATTTTAGAATCAAATAAAATAATTTAATAAAATTGGAGATACAATAAGCAAGTTATAGCTAAAGAAATAAAATGAACTTAAAAAATAAAACCTAATAGGATAATCTAAAAATGGTACCGTTCATGAAACGAGAGTTCCGAGAGTGATAATCCTTCCCCGGGCGTAACTGTACTCCCGAACCTAGATCTCGAAAAATGTAAACCAGTTTAAGATTCTTTTGGCGGGTTTAAATCTAATTAAAACTCTGTTGATTAGAATCGAGTCAATAGGTGGCCAATCACACCTAGTAAAAAAGATTGGTGGCGACTCCTAGGTTTAGAGTTTTCACTCTCATCTGACGGTTGGGTTCTCGGACCCGCATGTTACGACAGAGCATATCAACATTTTATTACAAGGATTTAAGCCTTGATTGTGTATGTCCAAACTAGCTTCCAAGCATTCATTGCTGCTAAGAAGTAATGATGAGCCACATTTTCTCAATGTAGATAGTTGATTTTATTCACTACTTATTATGTTTAGAATTGTTTTATAACGTAATATTGTATAGAAAATAATGAGAACATTTAGAGCAAGTGAAGTATTACTTCGCACGAAACAACTTAAACAAGTGAAGTACCACTTCACATAGAACAAATAAAAAAAGTAAAGTACTACTTCTCATAGAACAACTTGAATAAATGGATCATTACTCTATGTGAAACTATTAATACAAGTAGAACAATTATTTAACGCAGAATAACCACTTCACAAAGATAGCAATGAAAATAACCTGAAATAAGTGGTAAAATTTATGAGTTTTTTTTATTTTGGGATGTTTCGATGAGTTTGACTTAGCAGCTCTAGGTAGTTAATGAGGTTTTCCTCTTAACTACAAGTGTTTCCTCTTTTTGCCTTATTCACTTATACCTGTTTAGGGATATCTTATTCTCTTATACTTGTTTTCGTACACTTCTTTCTCTTAAGTTGTTCTTGTATAGGTTTTGATGAATACCTCTTGTTACAGTAAAGGTTACTCATATTAAAACTCTTCATGATAATGTCATTTATTACGCGTATTAAAACTTATTCTTAAGTAATCGTCACTTATGATACTATAAATAGAGCTTTTATAGTTCATTTGAGGGACTTTTTTCTAAAACAATCTCATCCAGAGCTGCTCTCTCTAATTCTCTTCTGCCTGCTAGACACTCACTGTTTCAGAAATTGCTTCAATCTAACTCTGCGCCGCTTTAAGTATACCTTTTTACTTTGTTGCAATACTTCCACTCAATGTCACAAGAACTCCTTTACAGTCACCAAAAAAGAAAATAGAAGTAGGAAAGACAAAAAAAGTTCTAATCCAACAGTCTTAAAAGAATTGGAATCTGGAAAGAAAAAAACAAAGCTAATGCCTACGAAAAGGAGATGAGAGGAAGATCTTCTCTGATTGCTTTAGCCCTTTCATACCTGCAGAAGAGTTGTTTTCTTTCAGAATCTAAGTAGCAATATTTTGGCCCCCTGAGAGAATTGAAATCTTTGTACTTTAAAACCAACAATGCAATTTCTAGAATTTCTGGCACATTTTTGTTACAGGACCACTGGCAGTATATGTCTGCATCCATTTTTTTGCATATCTGAAGCCATGTAAACACAAGTGTAACAAGTCCTTTAACTATTTTGTAAGAACATGAATTTAATTTAGGTGTTCTAAAAGTGCACTGACGTTAGAATATTATTTAGCATATGACAAAATACAAAATTTCCAGATTATACATTACATAGAGCATCAAACGAGCACCTGAATCACTATGTTGGCCTGCCCGACTGATTAGTATACTTCGATCGTGATGAAGAAAAGAACAGAATAAACAATTCTATAATCTATTTCGGCAGCAACAACAACAAGAAGAAAGTAAATGATAAAGAAAATAATCCGATGCATGGTATCTTTGGCTTATATGGTAGGAGAGGGGGTTGACCTTTCAAGTGAATTATCAGCTAGACCTTTCGATTTTCAGTTTCAGTTGGTAGTCTTACTACTGCCTTACAATTTTAGCTCTCACATGACCTTGTGAAATATGGAATTGTTTTGTCAAGCCAAGATGTGCCATTAATAGCCAGACATGAGTGAGCAGCTCTCCACCTCGTCTAAGTTGCTGAGCATGCTGATTCCACCTACATTGACTGGCAGCATATGATAGCATCTCCAGCCATACATGACTTACTAACTCCCACTTCTCTTTTGTGTGCCACTTCCTTTCTTGTTCCACTGAGTGCAATTCTTTGGCTAGTCTACAGGCATCAAATAGCACAGATTTGCTTCTGTCTCCTTTGACAATTGCAGGTTCGATCCTGGTGTCTACTTGAAGTAGCTTTTCACAAGCTAGGGAGGCATTTGATATGAATTTTCTTTCTTGAATGAATTCTATTGCCTCACAAATTGTATCTTGAAACCTGATCTGCCCAATTCCATTAGGCATCATAGAAGGTCGCTTGACAAGAATGAACAGCAAGTATTCTGATATTAACTTGCTGACTTTACATCTTGAATCAAGAACAGAACTTGGATTCCTTTTCTGATCATAACAATAGCAGAGGCTTGTAGCAATATGCCATAGCAGAATGCTATGATCAAACTCGACTTCAACGCTCCAACCAAGTTTATCTAGACAGTTTTTCTCTCCAAGTACCTGCTCACCCCTGCAAGCACATAATTGCCTAGAAATTGAAAAGTTTGAGGCAACCTTTGATTTCTCCACAAGCTCTTCAAAGACAAATTCTTTCAGACAAGGAGATACACTCTCTGAAGTTATATTGCCATGAACATGTTTGTGAATCCAGCCACGCCTTTGGACTCCATGCAAATCATCAGGCTCACCTCTGAAGCAAGAACCAATAAGACTGTACTGTTCCATGTAATTCGACCATCTGTTCATTCTAGTTATAAATTTGAACGTGGATATGGCTTCATAAGTCTGACTCACTGGAAATTTTTCTTGTTTGCTCAGCCAAAGCATTGTCCATTCCGATGAAAGCAGCACAAGAATTGCATAAATCTCAAGGAAAATAGCTCCAATGAGCAACAAATATGTTATACTCACGTCCACAGTTTTAAATCCCTGCCTGTCAATCATGCTGAAAGTTGCCAAGGCAATAATAGTAGAAGATAAACTCACGGAGCGAAGAAAAACACCCCAGTTGGAATAAACTATACTTGCCTTTGTATAGAGTAAGTCATACACAAATCCAAGCTCAACTTCAATCACTTTGAAAGCCTCATCCCAATGACACCTCTGAAAGTAGGAGTGGCTCTTTTCAATATCATGAAAGCTGAGAATGAGATCTGCAAATAGCCTCTTACACGTGTTGAAAAAATCATAAGCAGCAATCAAAATGGCACCATCAGGAATGAGGCTACCTCCCTGAAATGAGTTGGTACGAGGGACAACTGTAAAAGCCTGCTTTGCAGTACACGACAACTCAAATCCTTCCCTTTCCTTCAAATTGTAATCCTCCATAAATTTGGCATAGTTGGGACCTGGATCTGGACGTTGGAGAAGCGACTCCCTAAAATGCTGACTGCTTGCAGACCTGAGAACCCAAGTCCTCTCCCCATACTTGACAGTTCCAGCAATGAACATTGGAATAGCTACGAAGTTGAGCTTCATTGGCTTCAAGGATCTTATAAAGACATAAAATGCCACCCCAACCTGGGTAACAAGACCAAGCAAGTGCCTAAGCCATAACTCGTTATCTTCCAAGGAATACGCAGTTATGGTGTCAGGGCCCCCAAGGTGCAAGAGAAGAAATGGTGCCCAAAACGACATTATAGCATTATCAAGGGAACCATCATCTAAATCTCCCTGATTACTGGCAAGGATGCCAAGCGAGACAGTTGCAACATAGTCAGCTGATAAGTAGGCCAACCAAAGAATAAATCTGATCCAGTTTCTTGCTATATATTTTCTCCGATTACCAAAGAAAATGAGGATAATTTGCAAGGAAAGGCTGAGTAGCACCAACGAACGTAGTTCCCATTGGTTCCACAGTTCACGCCATCTTTCTGAGAAAATCTGCATTAAGCCCCCTTAACAGAACTCAAACTAATGACAGTTAAACATATAGAGTATTGATATACAATACTCTATATAAAAGTGCAATTGATTTTCAACATGTATTTAGAGACGGACAAGAAGATTCAAAGAAACTTATATGTAAGTTCTTGAATCATCTGCTAAGGATAAGGATTATTATAGACAAATAAGGACGGAAAACACAATGAGCCCTTTCATAATTCAGTACGATCCAAGTAGTTTTTATGTATTGAAGTGGCTCCTAGCTTGGTATAACAATGTTTTCCAAGAAAATTCCATTGGTAAGATATTTACTTAATTAGCTGTCCAACTATTTATCTCCAATAACAAAGCAACTAGTAAAATTTCATTGCATCATCCTAAACTGTGACTTTAAATACCCGAGCCTCTCCTTTTATTTGTATTTATATTTTCTGGAGATGATTTGTAATGAAGTAGCTGTGAAAGTAGAGTATAATTTCTTTTAAGAAGCAGTGTCTAACCCGACAATGCCGACTTTCAAAAAAAAGAAAAACTCGACAATGCCATTTGATTTTTCTTTTGGTCACTGAACCAAGAAATTCCAGGGCCAACACAAAACAAACACTGAGTACAACCAAAGATACGCAAAGACAAACAGAAGCAAACAATCTTTCTTCTATCTATCAAGCATTATGCATCTCCGATGGTTGATTATTTTAAGCATATCTAGCATTTTCACCCTGTCAGATACCATACCCTTCTTCAAAGAAGTTCAATCTGACAAGCTAAGAGACAAGTGAAAGTAAGATACATTGGGTGCAACCCACTGCACCAGACCTTACCTTAGTTTTCAATGCAGTGGCCTACAAAATATTTAAATTTTATCCACATGAAACAACTTAGATGATTGAAAATCAAAAAGAAACAAAGAGGTGCATAGAACCCATCATTACTCCTATTATTGTTCAGAATCATCTCCTAGAAATAGCATTTTTTATATTTTATCTACTTTCAGTTAGATGTTTTCTTTTTCTTAGTAAAATTGCAGAAGAACCTTGAATTTGAGTCTTGGGATGAGAAATGTAATTGTTAATTTGGTAATTAATTGTATATGTAAAAGAAAGGCTGACAGATAAAAAAGTTAGTGACAAATGAAAGCAGAAAATAACAAGAAATTGACAAATTTAGATGGGAAAATAGTTGCAAAAATTCCTATGCTTTTGTGTGAATTTGGAGTTATTTTAATTCATTAAAGACTTGAAATGTTGTCTATGTTTTCCTAGTTCTGTTTTGTCCCCTCGTCACAGTTTACTCCGGGAGGAATGAGAGGATCTATATTTCACTGGAACATATATTAAAAGCCAAACATTATAGAAATTAACATGAGAGTATAAACCTCTTTAGAAAGTAAACGCTGAGGCCAAACTTGATGAGATAAATAATGAGAAACATGAGAAGCAGGAAGCTGCGAATAACACGACTTCCCATTTGAAGGTAGCACCTCCATCGTTAACAGCAAGGCTTGTGGAAAACAAGGGAAGACTGAGAAACAGCCGAGGCAGAACCTCCATTTGAATTGGCTTGTCAGGTGATGGGTTGCAAGGTAGAAGTTGGCCAGGGTGAAGTGATGATGATAACGATAGAAAGGAGGCTTCAAATGGGCTCAGGGATGAAATTTTTCTAATTTTTAAAAAAGCATTAACTTGGTATCATAGTAATTTTTGCCCATCTTTTTTATTAAGATGTGCCATCGAGAATTACGTTGCTACTGCAAAGTTAGTAACATCATAATTAAGTGCCAAAGTGTGATCTTATGATATGCTTATATCCTTGTATTCGTAGCACAACAAATTTATGTAGAATACTGCAAATCAGGCCGGACCTTTTAGTCCGAATCAGGGTCCAAACACTCACAATGGCATGTTTTCTCGATAAATCTAAAGTTCAACAGTGGAGTGCTACAAGTACAAGGATATAAACTGATTTTGAAATGATGGTTCACTAAAGGATGGTAGATAACATCGTTAACTGACCATATTTCAACAGATGAGTGACTTGCATGAAAGCAGAGTTGTCTCGTGGAATATCTTTACAGCAATTGGATATCTGAGTGATAAACACGGTTGGAATGTGACTCGATAAAGGCAGGAATGATCTTTATGAGTAATAGCCCAGTAGAATAAAAGTACAACGATCGTAGAACTTTAGATCTTTCAGCATGAAATAAGAAAAGACCCCACTACAATGTATGCCAAGAGTTATTTAGACCATTTACTTCGCCACTCAGCTATCAGAGACCAAAGATCCAGAAGCACTTAAACTGATTTTGAATTTGAAGCTAATGCAAGTTAACAGCAGATTGTCCTCACTAGTCAATTTCATCGTAAGTGTGTAAGAACCCTGCAAATGCCACATAGAAAAGATCAGCTAATTGCCTTCATGTCATCTGTCATGTAATTGGATAGTGAATGAAGCCCAAAAAATCAAGTTAGGGGTTCTACAGTTTGAAACCAGTGCATCTGATATCACTTCCATCATGCATCCACCTGAGTTCTTTAGGGATCAAACCACAAATTAAGGCAGCTAGATGGAGTTTGTACCTGAGTCCTAAGAAGAAAGGATAAATCTGGATCCTGGTCTCTATTAACAGTTAATAACCAGATTGGTTTCGATATATTATTATGCAACCAAATGGAGTATCTTTACATAACACTTCAAGGCATAAGAAAAGCTATGAGGACAGCAAAAGAAATCATCAAAATGAGCAAATTCCAAATTTCAATAACAATCCCAAGTCAGGCCAAGTTGCACAGAAGAAGCCACAAAAAAAAAAAAAAAAGCTCCATCAAAATATGAAAGCTAAATAAGCCAGACAAAGACAAGAAAGAAGATATAGGACGACAAGGAAGAGCTGATAAATAAAAAATCCATGAGAATGAAAAACTGGAAAACTGAAACAGTCTATTCATGAGTGCAGTGAACAACACCATTTGAGTCGGGTGCAAGAAAGACAAGGTCCTTGATTTGAACAACACCATTTGAGTTCTATTTTAATTGCCTAAAGAGAAATGAATATTTGCAAGGGTTGCCGGTAGGTGATTACTAAAATCCCTTGAAATATCCATTACATTGGGACTTAAAAAGTGAAACATAACATTAGAGAACTTTCTTGTGAAAATTTCAAGAAATGTAGTGTGTATCAGATCAACTCCTTAAGCTGCAGTCTTTAGAGAAGTAAAACTCATGCTTTGGTAGTTGAAAGTGCAAGCTTCCCATTACTTTTTCTTTAAGAGATTCTTCCATCTAGACTTAATTTTTCTTTTAATCCAACTCGTTACATTTATTTTCTTTCTTATTTTAATTGCCTAAAGAGAAATGAATATTTGCAAGGGTTGCCGGTAGGTGATTACTAAAATCCCTTGAAATATCCATTACATTGGTACTTAAAAAGTGAAACATAACATTAGAGAACTTTCTTGTGAAAATTTTAAGAAATGTAGTGTGTATCAGATCAACTCCTTAAGCCGCAGTCTTTAGAGAAGTAAAACTCATGCTTTGGTAGTTGAAAGTGCAAGCTTCCCATTACTTTTTCTTTAAGAGATTCTTCCATCTAGACTTATTTTTTCTTTTAATCCAACTCGTTACATTTATTTTCTTTCTTATTTAAATTAATTCATAAAAAGTTGCTAAAGGTTGGAATACATATATCACAATTATTACACTTTCTCAATCAGAAACTTAGCCACAGATTAACCAAGCATGGGGTGAAAGTAACAGTAAACATCTTATTATCAAGGATAAACTGAAAATTGAAAGCACATCAGGTATTGCTAAGGTTTGGCTTTTCCATCCCACGCTAATGTTTTTGAAATACAGTGCAGGTCACTTAAACATATCAGCAGAAGGATCTTAAGAGGTAAAGTGGCAAACAACTCCTAAACTATCAGTTTATCACTTTCCTGGAAGGAACCCTGCCCAACAGATAAGAGAGACCTAAGGATACAGGATATCACTGATCAAAGGTCTCTAAACACAAATAAGAAGGGCAAAATGAAGCCAGGTAAGATAAGCTAATATAGAAACAAGTTTTTCTATTTCTTAATGAAGGACAAAAGATAATCTGGTGCCAGGAAGTAAGCACAACACATTATTGATGAATGTTTCTAGTTAGATATGGCCCATAGAAATAGAACTCAAGAAAGCTGCTGCCAAATTTAGGACAATGTTTAAATAGTTTGGAATTAGCAAAGGATGTCACACATACGTCAAAGGAAGGTGTTTATGAGATTTTTTTTGGTGCCTGTGTGAGACTTGAGGATAATAAGTCCATAATAAATATAACTTTGCTCACCATGCTTTCTATTTCTGTTGCAAACATCCAGTAAGAACCGAAGTAACAAATGCTTTCTTCATCATTTTCTTTATTTTCTTTAGCCATTTCATCAAACCAAAAGCAGCATGAAAGTTTGAAAACAAGAGGAAAAAAGAAACTAAAAAAAAACACCATAGCATAAAGATTGAAGTGATAATTTAGACATATCAGATACTAGATCAATCATGAAGCATGGGAAACAAGCAGTGCTTTCTTTAACTGAAAATATCAGAGAATAGGCTGGTTGACTGCCTCAACGTTCAAATCAATTTATAAGGGCACATCACAAGTGGTATAATCCTGAAAAAAGTTTCAAAAAATAAAATGTTTCTCAGTAAAGTGAAACTTACAGGTGGAGTGAATCCAGGTAAAACTTGATTGTGAGAGAGTACAAATTGTCCAACTGTAACAGGGCAGGATGTTTCCTCACAAAGTTGATGAGTTTCTTGATGGATATGTATCCCAAAGTAGGAAACATCAATCACCGCTTGGCCTCCAGAGATAGCTTGACCTGCAAAATGTAGGCACCAATGAAATGCCAAAAAAGGATATATCCATGAATCATGTACTTAAAAACAAAAAGCAACCTTCAGATATATATACCAATATGTACCGCACAAAATATTGGCAAAATGGACCAAGGATGTATCTGCGTTCCAAGAGTTTCTGTTTAAGCTATTATATGCAAAGTTAACATTTTTCTTTAAATGCTACAAAGATTTTGAGAAGTGGCTTTGTCATCAAAACACAAGCACGATTCCAGCAATAATTAACTTTATAGACAAGAGTATAATCCACCAAGATTGAATGTATTTGCCAGAGAAATTTGATACTGATGTAGAGTATTCTAAAACAGAAGGAAAACTACAAACTAGGAATAATTAACTTTCATAATAGGGATTGTGTTTGATTGAAACTGGATAAGCATTTCAAAAGCTTTTGTAATCTGGTTTTAGGGTCATGCTGATTCTATGAATGGTACTAAGAACATTATTTTGGATTTCTAGGGTTGAGTTTGACTGTGAAGTCAATACCAGTTCGTAGGAAGGATTGAAGGTTGATTCTTAACTTAGATGAAAGCTGGAAATAAGCAAGATGAGATCTAGGCTTCAAACCTAGATTCCTTTAAGGGTTCATATTTATATTCCAAAGACTTCACACCAAGGTTTAGGATTGTTCCACACCATCCAAAACCGGGCATAGTAAATGCTGAAATTCTACCAAACCTTTTATATATATATTAATTAAAAGAAGTTACAAGCTTATTTATAGAGTTTTAAACAAGTAGCTAGTTCCCAGAGACCTGAGATCCAAAAAAGTTAAGTACAAATATTTATTACATAACCTTACAATCCTTATTCCTTGTACTCAAAAATCACCTTTTAGACATCTCCGATGCATGGCTTGATACCTCAAAAACTAGATTAGATCAACACTTGCAGCCAGTTATTCCCATATCTCTACGGGGTGCTTTACCTTCAAACTTAAGCATCTAAAGCTCAACTGAATTGAATAGAGTCTTCAGTCAAATATGAAGAAATTTAAGAATTTCTTATTAATTGAGTCTAAGTGAAGTCCTATCCTTTTTCCCCCATTTAAACTCCACCTTATGAAAGGCTTATTTTTTGTATTTTTATCACATCTACTACCAAACATGACATGAGATAAAAATGATCCCATCCTACTTTTAATCTTACCCACAACAAAGTTTGATAACTTTCTTATCTTAATCTGTCATCCTGTGTACTAGAGACATCCTAAAATATCAAATTCAAGGTAAAGACTATTCGGAAATTGCAATAACGGGATAGTTACCGGTAGATGCTGAGATCGTGAAGGTGGCTGGCTTGCCTCTAACCACAGGATCAGGTGATATATCGACTCCCTCGACTGTTACAACGAAATCAGCTTCATCACCTGCATTGATTTCAATCCAGGAACTCAGACATATATCAGAAGAAAAAACTGAGCAATTGAACACAGAAAAGATAGGACAAAACAACCAAAAGAAATAACAAAAAAAAAATCAAGAATCTATGGACTAACACATGTCAGTTCACTTTAGACTAGATAATTTCAGGAAAAGCAAAAGAACCCAACAATAATCTAGCAGAAAGAAAGAAGAAAACTAACCGCAGTAACTGAAATCAGTGGCCTGGAGAAAAGGTAAGAAAAGTAAAGCAATAGCCAAAAGGGGCATAAGAATGAGCTTGAACCGAGCTGCTACTGTGTCCATGGCAGGCGTGCTTAAAGGGGTTTTCTTTGTTTAGACTGAGGATGCCAATTGCCAAATTATCCGATAAAAAACTGCTCTGTATATTATTTGCAGAGGAAATAATCAAACCCTGTTTTGTCTTTTATGTGATTGTTATGACCATTGAATTTGAACACTATTTATTTAAACATAGAAAGACACCAAAACCAAGAATCTGATCAAAACGCTCAATTTTTGTCATTGTCAGCTGAATTGTCACTTGGTCCCACAACTAGGATGTCCTTTACTTGTCTTTCCCTCTGGGCACGCATGCATCGGAGAATATCTCATTTAATTATAAATTATATAAAGTTTATTACAATATTATAAAAAAAAAAAATCTAATCCAACCCTTGAATAATAGTCATCCTGAGCTCCATACAACTGAGAATCTCTTCAATGGCCTCAATGGCATTTTTCTTTTCTTTCTTCTGTATTAGTATTGTGTGGTTATCGCCATTATATGTCTATTTTTTTTCTTGCTTTTGAAGAAAATATTAAAATGGGGCAAAAATGAAGCATGAAAAGGTAAAATGACGTTTGATTAAAATGAACAAACTGTTAAACTGTAGCATTCGTTCATCTATAGTAGTTATCTAGCTAGCCGAATAATTTGTCTAATTTGCAACATGACCAGAACAAAGGTACGTCCTTTGCATAAAGTTTTTGGTCTGTTGTTTTAAGGCTGAGAAAAAGAATCATAAATTTTGGTTTTATCTAGGGTGTGATTAGGGACTTGAATTGTGTTATGCAGCTGGGACAGTATTGTTTTAAAAGAAGAGCCAGCAGAAAGATTGGTGAATGGCTCAGTTGGATCAATGAGGAGAGTGTAAGACAAGCTTTCTCCCAGGAGTGAATCATCAGCTCTTCAGCAGTATCCAGTCATGAGCTTCTGAGTTATCCTCTATTTTCCGGCCACAAGCTTTTCAGGGAAGGTGCTGAGGTTGCAAACAACAAAAGGGAGGCGTGCCCTCAAAAACCAAAAGCCATTTATTCAGATAATTAAACTGCTCTGGTTAAGCTATCAGGCTGCATGTATAAAATGCTTGCACATCTGGAGAGCTAATCTCACTGAAATAAAACAATGCTCCGAGATCTTGTAAGGAGGCAACTGGAACATAGAGAGACGGAGAGTCCGAGACAGTGTAGTACTCAATGATTCTCCAAAGTCCAAACTCAACTATATATCAGACGCCAAAGAAGCAATTCCAATCGTGAAGTTTATACCAATGCATGTCAATTCCAAATTGTTTTGATCATTCAATATCATCTGAAGAGCGTTAGATCCCTGAACAATAAGGCAGCATTGGCAGCTAAATAAGCCTTGGCATTCATAATTTATAAGGAAATAAATTGATATATTGAGCTTTAGAGCTGCTGATGACATGGGAGCTGAGAGAGGCAAAGTATGAAAGTTTTTTTTTTTTTTTTGCCTTGTTTATGAATTTGAATTGAGTGAATTTGTTATGATTACTTGCTCTCTTGAGACACAGATGTTTCACATCTTTCATTTTGTTATTAAAAGAGCTTTTATGAAGCATTAGAACTGGGTGACTAAACTGTTCTAGCTCTCCTAAACTTTTACCAATCTTGATGACTAAGGCTTTGGAAAGATGAATAATTTGTTGTAAATCCTGGTCTTTTCAGTATAAATTCGTAACACAAACTAGTGAACACAAGCTTTCTTCATCCATTAAGACTAACCACTGAAAATTATTAATCTGGGAGATAAGACTTACTGGTGGAGTGAAGACAGGCAAAGTTTGGGATTGCGAGAGCTTAAAGTTGCCTGCAGCAATAGGGCAGGATGCTTCCTCACAGAGACTACGAGTTTCTGCACGGACATGCAATCCCAAGAAAGAGACATCGATCACTACTTTACCGTCAGAGATTGGTTGACCTGAATGAAAGATGTATGCCAACTTTATTAATAGAATGCCAAAGAATAAAAGAAATCGGACACAATTCAATGTAGCTCCTATAGTCATCAACATGCTAAAGCTGCAGAAAATAAGCACCTGAAGGACAAAAGTGGTAGAGAATGTAAAAATATAGGGTGAAGGACAGAGAAAAAGAAGATGTTTGAAGTCTGGACTTCTACTTCTTAAAATAAACTGAAGCCTTGTCCAACTTATTGTACCTAGTGAACGGAATTGTAAAATCTGAATCGACTATCAACCATAGAATGTACCAATAAGAGAAAAGAAAGTGGAGCTTTTCATTAGTGTTCTGATAGATAGTGCATTATACAGTTAAGAATGGGAAAATAGGGAGTCCAAAGCAGAAAATTATTACTTGTAGAAGCTGAGATGGTGAAGGTAGCTGGCCTACCTACCAACATTGGATCAGGGGATACCTCAAATTTTTGGACATTAACACTGTAATGCCTTGAGTCATCTGCCTTAAAATTTCAATAAGGAAAACTGAAAAGGGGGGGGGGGGAATAAGTAGAGTTACAAAATTTTAATGCTAATGAAAACACTGGAAAAAAAAAATAGACATACCACAGTACGTTACATTTTGAGCCTGATTAAAAGCTAAGAGCAAAAAGATAGTGAAGAAAAGCACAATGGTAAGCTGGAATTGATCAGCTACTAGCTCCATGGATTGCCTAGGTTCCAGTTACAAAGGCAGAGAAAATGAAAAGTAAGATGGTAAAAGAGTTGTTTTAAGATGGAAAACATTAAACAATGAAGAGCGAAATTTCAAGGTTTTCAATTTTCAAGAAAGTGATGGATGTGTCATTGTTTGAAGAACTGGTGTAGCATATGTGTCGCCTTACCATACTTCACTTCATTCGGTTGCTACTGTTTTGTCTTTCTGTGATGAATTCACGAGAAAATTGACATCAAAAACGAAGAATCCACAAAAACAAAAGAACCAAAGGCAAATAGACAGTCATTATCTTAGTTATCAGCTAAAGCTAAAGAAACTTCCACACTCGTAAGTCTAAACTATGCTACGCCTGGTCCCCCCCGAGTGAACTTAGTATAAAGTTGTCATAATGCGGCTCCTTTTTCGCTGTTCTCTTTTTCTTCTTCTTCATTCTTTTCTCCCTCATTCTTTCCAGCTAAACTTATATGGGGAATTTACATTGCTCTTGGGACAAGTAAAATGACCCCAAGCTTTATCTCAAAACAGCATCCAAAGGATTCCTATCCACAAAAATCAGTGCTCAACCTGTTTTGGGCTTTTTCTTTTTCCTAAAATAACACAGTTGGAGAATTCGTTACTCTATGAAATGGAGTGCTGATTAAATAGTTGAATTGAGTAGTCACAAGAGTCAAGCTACAATATCTAAAAGTGGATGACTGTGGTTGGGATAAAGGCAAGTAATGCTGCTTGTAAGCATGTGAAGTTGATGCTGAGCTATGCTGTTGTTCCATTATTATTATTCCATTAAAACTCATGGGCAATACTATTCTACAAACTGCAATACAAGAAAAAAGAAAACCATGCTCCTCAATCGAAGAATTGTAACCCTTCAATTAAAAGAGCTGTGCATGGCACTCTTACCATTCTCATTCATATGTGTTATTATGATGGACAAACTATAATGACTTGTTGGAATTTACACACATGTCTAGAGTCAAAATCAGCAAATATAGGGTTGGTCCAATCCTTTTTATGTTTTGAAAAGTAAAATTAATCCCTCCCATAATTCCAATCCCCAAAACTTCTAAATGAAAAACCTACCAGCTTTATGATCTGTCAAATTTTGGACCAACCCTGCAAATCATTGTTCACAACAAACAATATTAAAAGACCAAAGGAAACAAACTAAGCAAATTAAAGCATTTTGCTGTTTTTTGGGTCTTAAAACTATTAAATAAACTAACCCAACTCTTTAACAAATGTTGGCACACTACTGGAACTGATCAGTAGTGAAGCACAGGAAACAGTTTTGACAGTTTATTTACTGTTTTTAGAAATCGCCCATAATTTTTAACAGCCATTTTACTGCAGCATTTCACTTGACCAAGTCATCATATCTCTCGCTCTCACTTTCCAGGCGAACAGAAAGTAAAAGCATTTGCAAAGCAAAGCCGTTATAAAAAGCAGAAAAACGAAAGAAATGGAAATTAGTAATAACTGTTTGACTGCTGCAGCATCAGAGTCATACAAGTTAACTGAAGAGAACAAAACAAAGTGCTGTTTCCGAAAGTAATGGATCCTGTGATCCGGAAACTCAGGTTTCGTCTTCTTGCATGGCTTCACCGATCTCGTTCTGGTACTCTCCTTTTCTTCAATTGTTAACTGAAAAAAAAAAAAAAAACTGTTGGACTGCAATTCTTTGTCTTTGTTAACTGTCATGCTTTGTTTTCCGGGAAAGTTGTTCTTTTTTGAGGTTGGATTTTACTAATGGTAATTTGGGGTTTTATGTCATTGTTTATGAATCATGATCCTAGCAAAAAATGTCTTAAACTGGTAAATTTCGGCTTGAATTCGCTGAATCAAAGATGGGTTTGTTTATTTGTAGTGCGAAGTTCATTTTGAAAGTTCTTTTGGTTTGATGGTTTGAAGGACTGTGATGAGCTTGATGTTGGAAAAAAGTGAAATCTTGAAGAATTTAATTGTCAACTTTGACGATTCTTCCCTAATCTATGTTGTTGATCAGTTTCAGAGTTAGAATGAAAATGGTTTGTATTGGTTGTTATACAATGATACTTGAGATGGCAAATCAATTGGGTTCTAATATACACACATATATCTTTCTGTCTTCCCTCTGGGTATGCATTTGTCAGCATATCTTTGTGTCTGTGTATATGTAATAAATCTTGATCATATGTTGTGTGATTAGTCAGGGAAAGGAACAGCATAAGAATTAAGATTTAAGATAATGATACTAAAAAGAATTAAGATTTAAGATAATGATACTAAAAGGAGCAGCTGCATTCTCTTTTCCTTTTGTATTTAGATGGAAGAATTATGGGTAATATCCCTCCCTTTTTCAATCTTCATCCTCTTTTTAAATGGAAATTTTATTTCTCTAAGATAATGACAGACATTGTCTTTTAATACAAATATGCTTTGCTTCTCGTTGCCTAATTACACTTCCATATTCCAGTTTTAAAGGGAATACGATTTCTCTCAGTTGTACAAAACAACTGTAGTTTTTGTTTTCGATTTCCTTTCTTCTTTTTTTTTTTTTTCAAAGCAAGATTCAAGTTATTCTCCTAACATAACTTATGAGGTCTCTATTAGTTGTGTGGTTATATCACTATCTAATTTTATATTGTCATTTTAGTATATGATTAGAAAGTATAAGCCACATGAGTAGATCTCTTAATTACTCAACTCTGTAGTGGTTCATGTCATGAAACCGCTTTAGGCTGTTCTTACTGTAACAACCATGATTGTGACCGAGAAAACTTCTATTCACATTTCAGTTGGCGGTCAATTTTGTCAAAGTTTTTCCTTAGAGGACTAATGCATACCAAGTTGCAATGAAATCATCTTCCTATGTGAATGTAACAATGTTTTTACCTAATGACAAATGATTTCATTATTTCAATGTCTTTGGACAAGATGACTCTGCAGTATTCAAATTCAAATCTATTGCAGCTGAGGCAACAGGATATTGGATTTTCTTTCTTTGTGATTTTTCATTGTATATTTCCTCTTATTTTAACAGTAAACCTATCTTTTTTCTTATTTCTGAACACATGTTTATCCAAGTCAATTGATGATGGCTACTTTATCAGCTACTAATATCAACTTTTCCTTTGTTCTCAGTTCTTTAGTTTTACAAGATATTGAGCTGTGAACTGGTATAAGTGACCTCTTGGTGAACATTGAATGTAATACCTGTAAAGTGTAAACATCTGAGCATTATAGTTCAACCTGTCATGTAGGTGAGGTCAAGTCATTGTACGACAAGTATCTTACACTCAGTTTTATCATCTCATTTATAGATATGACTCACTATACTGAGTCATGTTAAAGGTAGCAAATATGATAGGCACATTTTTAAAATTGACAGTGCTTTTTGCTTTAAAAAGATTAGTATTTGGAGAATTAACTTTGTTTTTGATATATTGGATATCAATTATGATGATGAGTTTATATCTCCTTTCTTTTGTTATTTTCAGGCCCAATTTCGTTCATGAAGAAGTTTTCATACAAAGATGTAAAGAGGGCAACTGATGGCTTTCACAGGATAATATACAGCAATTCCCGTGGGGCTGCTTATAAGGCCAAATTTGAAGGTGGTGAAGTTGCTTTGGTAAAAGAAGCAAGAGCTTTTGATGAAGGAATAGACAACTTCTATAGAGAAGTGCAATTCTTGGGGCGATTGCATCACCGCCATCTTCTTGCACTCAGAGGGTTTTCCACAGGGCATAAGAGGTTGATGTCTATCTTTCATTTTGATTCCATTTTCAGATTTGCTTGCTTTTAGATAAAAATATTGAGACTTGATTTAGAAAAAAATGTAGCTGCCATTTTGAGAAGGTGAATTTGATGATATAAGAGCTTTACACTAAAGATTATCATATGATGCAGTGGTTGACACATTAAATGAATGAAGTGTAAAACCATCTGTTTTTCTCTGCAAAATTCTCTTTACTCAAATATGTGCATGTGTTTATGTATAGCTTCTATTAAAAAAGGTACTGTGATAGATATTCTATGCATAAAAACTCACCATAATCTTTCATGTATCTTTGCAGGTTATTAGTGTTTGACAATATTGAAAATGGAAGCTTGAAGGAGCATTTTAATGGTATATCTATTAAGCATAATTTGTGTAATTGCAAACATTTTCTTCTGTTTTAAGCAACTGGCTCTTGACAGATCCTCTAAGGACTCCTTTGAATTGGAAAGCAAGGCTACAAATAGCTGTTGGTGTGGCAGCAGCATTGGTAAGTCACAGATTCATCTGCTTTAAGTCCCAAACTCTCTAGACTGTGCTACATGATTCCACACTTTCTGAAGAAGCATCCCAAACCCTTGAGGAATGTGGTAGGCGCTAAGCTTCCCTCCTCAGAAAGGCCAGTTCTTGAAAGCAGCTATCTCTCTTACGTGGCTCTGAGACTCAATTGCTTGTTGCTCATTTACCACACATGATCTATTGCATCAATTTTTAGGACCACTGCTGATTAATGCCTTCTGATGTTTTACCTGCCAGTTACCCTCTTTTTCCTAATTCATCATTAGACTAGGATTCAATTAAATTCTGCCTAGCTAGTATTCAATATCTGCACATTGGTTTGATAGCTGTGTAACATAATGTACTAAATCATCTTGTTGACCATGTGCTGGCAGGAGTACTTACTTCTTTTCAGTAACCCACCGGTTTATCATGTCTCCATCAGCTCAAGCAATATCATGTTTGATGAAAACTTTACTGCTAAGGTTAAAGTCTATTCCTTTTGTTCCTTCCCTTTTTGTGTTAGCATTTGGATCATATGGATCATTTTCAAAGTACTGGCATCTTAAGAAGCTAGATGGCTATAAAACTTTATCACCATTGAAATAATAATTATTCATTCTTTAATACAGCTGTCTGATGTTGGCCTTCTAAGTTCTGTTGGAACTTATGTCGAAATGCCTCATCCGTCATGTTCAGAAGGTGATTCTTTTACCACTATCCTTACAAATGTTTGCAAGACTCGCTTTCCTCTCCGATGAATTCTTTATTCATCTATTCTCTCCTCTTCTTGCAGAATGTCTGGAGCAGGAATGTGGCAACATAATTTTTCAGCTTGGAGTGCTGATATTGGAGCTAATAACTGGCCAGTCATCAGAACAAGGAGGGACCGATTTAATCCAATGGGTCCAAGGATCTCGCCTTAGCAGTTCAATCCATATGATGATAGATCCAGACCTAGGGAACAATTATGATTCTAGGGAACTTAAGAAGCTTCTATCTGTAGCAAGATTATGTATAAAATCTAAGAACAACCCAAAGTTTCCCATTCCACAGGTATTTCGTTATCTCCAGAAAAAGGTGGACATTCCTTACTAGTGTTTGTAATATGAGGTTTCTTTTATACAAAAAAAAAAAATCATATTTATAGGAAGTTTAGTTTATTCTTTCATGGAGTTTTCACCAGATTTTTATCTCTCCTGAACAATCAGGAAGAGAGATGCAACAGACTGCAATATATAGCAATATGATCAAGAATTGATTCATTTTTCTTTCTATCAAGTCTATTGAGACAGCTAAACATGGTCAAACTAATTTCCATGGATCAGTTATTGAATTAGGAAGCCTAGCAAACATACGCAGTGACACTCCGTTTGTATCTTCAGGCACCTTCTCCTGTTTGAACAAATTAATGTTAGCAAGCTGCCTAGTCCATGCCTAAACAGCAAAAGCACTATAAATTATAATTCAATATATGCTGGAGAACTGAGTCAATCCATTATTATTGTTAATTGCCACTGAAAATCAAGTAATATGATTATTATAATCTGTCATTAGGAAGCCAATTTGAAGGACCATTTGGGGGGTGGAACATGAATTGGAGTCTATAAACCTTAAATAACCAGATGATGTTATTATGGCACCAAGTAACCAAATAATGTTATTGTGGTTCTCTAGCAGCATGCACCCAGTAACCAAATGATGTTTCTTTTTTGAAAGGAAGTAACCAAATGATGTCATTATGGTTCTCTACCAGCAGGCACCAAAGAATCTTTCATATCTAATATTGTATAACAGTAGATCAACGGCGAACTTATTTTCCAATTTGCCAGCAAGAAACATTATATGAGAATGGCAATCTTTGCCAAGAAAAGATAAAAAACACATGGTTCATAGAGTATCCTACATCTTCTGCTCATGCACCACCACTCACCCACCACCCATGCAAGACATGTCTTGCAACAAACCATAAACTCCCAGTTCAACTACTATAAAGATCAGCTTCCGTATTCCTCAGCATATGAATACTACTCAAATTAGCTTCCGATTTTTTTCTTCATCATCACTGCTGTGCGCATTGCACCCTCTGGGCACCACCATGCATCTCCTCTTCATCAAGAGTTTCCTGTGCTGCCTGTTGCTTCCTCCTCATCTCCTCTTCAATATTCACATCATGTAGCGTGGTCTCCTCACACTCATCTAGCTCCATATCAGTCAACTGAGAGGTTGGCTTTGGCGGCAGGATAGCCTCAAGTGCTTGAACCTGATCAGGGCTCAGAGAATCAGGGAAGTCAACAGTGAAGTGAATGTACAATTTGCCCTTCATGAATGGCCTCTGGTACAGGGGCATCCCCTCATCATTGATTGCCTTGAAGGAATCTGGAAAGAAAAGTTAAAAAGCCAATAAACCAAGCAAGCAATGGAAGAAAGCCTTAAGAGACGGGTGTAAATATTCCTAGATACTTACCAGGCTTCACTATCTCCCCAGAGTTTGACTTGATTAAAAGTTGTCGGCCATCTAGATGGGTAAGTACAAATTGGAAGCCACACAAAGCCTCAGTCAGAGACAAGGTATGTTCCACAAACAGGTCTTCTCCCTTTCTCTTGAATTTTGGATGTTCCTTCTGCTGAAGGACAAAGACTATGTCCCCAGTAATGGTATCAGGCTGCAAAAAACACCAGAAACCAACCAATTGGGCTCCATGCTACTGTCAAACCAAGTGCATATACTAAACTGCATTACTATTAAAATTAAAACATACCACTTCATCTGCTTCGCCTGGGAATGTAATCTTCTGTCCATGCTGCATACCCTTCTCTACGATGACTTCCAGCACCTTCTTCTCCTGAACAACCTTCTCACCGTTGCACTGAGGGCAACGGTCCTTGTCATTGATTGTCTCACCAGTACCCTTGCATTCATTGCAGGGATGTTGCATTTGCTGAATCATGGAAGGACCAAGATGCCTGATTGAGACCTTCATACCAGAACCCTGGCAACCAGGGCACTGCATTGAAGCACCTGATTTCGACCCTTTGCTGTTATAAATTATACATTCCATGTAAGCAAATACTACCAAAAGTTTAGAGACAGGAAAATGATGAAGATATTACTAAATGACAGCTAAAAAACTTACCCATTGCACTTCGAGCATAATATATTGCGGGAAAGAGAAAGCTTCTTTGAAGTCCCAAGGTAAAGGTCCTCTAGAGAAACCTTCATATTATTAATCACATCCTCTCCCCGTCTCTGTCTTCTTCCACGACTGCTACCTCCTGCTCATCGACAATAACCCATGATTCAGTCATACTCTAATTCACCTAAAATTAGTCCAACGACATCAACAAAATAACAACAATTTCCAAATTCCTCAATCTACGAGACCATTAATAGTGAAAAGCATTTTATTCAGGTAGCTGAAAAACATCAGTGTAGTGCTCCTAAAAATCAACCCAACAACATTAACAATGATTTCAGATTCCTGAGTTTACTCTTCAATCAGGATTCACTAATTAAATGAAGCTTAGGTTTTCATAAACATGATACCACGTCATAATTCGAATGAAAGTAATGCTTAAGATAACTTTCTCTTAAACTAATTCACTTACCTCCAGAGGGGCTACCACCAAAGAAGGACGAGAAGATATCGAACGGGTCATGGGCCCCAGTAGCGCCCATTCCGTCCTTGAGAGCATCCTCACCATACTGATCATATATCTCACGTTTCTCAGGATCACTCAATACCTCATAAGCTTGAGCTAACTCTTTAAACTGCCAACCAAACAAAACAGAAAAATCAAAATTAGCATTACCAACAAAATCTTTAACACCCATCCATAATAAAAGAAACCCAGATAAAATCTTCGAAAAAGAACAATAATGTTACCGTACCTTTTCAGGATCACCGCCTTTGTCAGGATGGTTTTTAAAGGCGGTTTTCTTGTAAGC
Organism: Theobroma cacao; assembly: GCF_000208745.1. NCBI lineage: Eukaryota > Viridiplantae > Streptophyta > Magnoliopsida > Malvales > Malvaceae > Theobroma > Theobroma cacao. Next base: position 32,825,307 of record NC_030858.1, read on the forward strand.
TTTCTTCAAATCATCCTGGGAAGCGTTCTTGGAAACACCCAGAATCTCATAATACCTCGTGTTATCACTCTTCTTCGGTGCTCTTCCAAACATTTTTTTTCGATCTTTCTTAGTTACTCGATCAAACTGCTTTGGCTCTGTTTGTTTTGGTTTGGAGAGGAAAGAATATAACAGAAAGCCCTGGCGACACGGCAAGAGAAGAAAATAATAAATCAAGTGGCGTGGGGGAGAGGATTTTGAGGGGGAATTTAAAGGAGAGCTTGTTGAATGGACGGTTGAGATTAGGAATCCTCATTTTGTTGTGAAGAAAAAGAAGGATCTAGAATTATCTACCCCCCCTCTTCTTCTTCTTCTTTTTCCTTTTCCTTTGCCATGGAGAGATGTTCTTCGAATTCTAGATGCTTCTTTCGCTTCAACGGCGAGGCGATTCCCGCGTCATTTCGTGTTCATTATTTTCGATTTTTAATTAAGCCTCTTTTTTTTCTATTTTTAAAGGGAGTACATCATATTTTAAGTTATTAGTATTATTAATTAAATATAAATATTCACTTTCTTTCAAATTATTTTATATTCAAATAATTGATTGTCCGTTGATCATAAATCATCGAAAACAATTATTAATCACTATTCGTCAATTGTAAAGAGAAAGAGAAGGTGGGAATAAGAAAAGGGGATGACTTGTATAATTTGTTTAAAATTACTTTGCTGTTTTAACGAGAAATGAAAAAGGTATGAAAGAGAAAATACCACATCATTAAATCATGTGAATTGAAAATATCATTTAAAATAAAGTTTGACGACAATTAATTTTTTATTAAAGTTAAAAGTTGAAAGCTTAAAGACTCGATATACAATAACAAGTAAGGATTTAATTAAAAAAGTCATAATTGGAGAATTTGTTCTTAATTATTTAAGTTAAAATGTAATTAATTAACACCTAAGTTTTATATAAAAAAAAAAACCTCAAAAAAATTTGCCCCAACCTTTTATAGGATGTTATTATAAATGTTGTTTATCAAGAATGGTCCTTATGTACATATCTTCTTTGTATAAATATAGATAATAGTTTAGATTAATTATGTATTAGCATAATACTTGAATAATTCAAGAAAATTCAAATAAATTTTTAAATTTCTATTGTGTTGAAGTCAAACTTTTATATATTTTTTAAAATCAAATAGATTATTATAATTAATAATTAATTAATTGTCACTAATTAAAAAATTATATATCATTTTTATACTCAAATAATATTGATGTGATATTAATGAATGTGAAGAGTAAAAACATCATATGTCAACGTCATCATGTCATATCTCATGTTACAAAATCATTTATTATAACATATTAATATATTATATTAACGTTATATAATAATTAATAATAAATGATATTTTGACAACAACCATTAGTCAATTATTAATAATAAAAATTTATTTTAATCAAAAGAAAAATATATGAGAATTTGATTGAACTTAAAAAAATAAAAATTTATTATTTGAATTTTTATGAATAATTCATAAATTTTTTTATATATCATGCCTTATACAATTGATATTGGACGAATAGAAGTATAATTAGATGTTTAATTTAATATCTAAAATTTAAAACTATACAATATGATTAATGGAAAAACAAAGTTCAATAACTGATTAATAATTACGCATTTTTAAACTTTAGATTACAAATCACATATTTAAACGTAGTTCAATTAGCAAATGCATGATTGTCCTATAATCTAATTTAGTTTTGTTATTATTATTATTATTATTACTTATTATAAAAATATAAATTAAACTCCCTCAATAATATAGTAATAAAAAAAGTAAACCGTTGGTGCTAACGTACGCCGGGATCAGAAAAAGGCCAGTGAAAAATAGTAACTGATCGGGTGAAAGGAGACATACGTCCCGTGATTACCTCTCTTCGGTGGCACGCTTGACAACGACTTAAACCAAAGCAGCAAACGACACCGTTCTTCTGCAGTTAACCCAATCCCAATCCGAATCCCCCACCCCCTCGGTGTACTATAGCCGATTCCGGTCCTCACAAATTCTGAAGAGAGATTAAAAATCTAGAGAGAGTGGCAGAGGTCTTAGTAGAGTGAGAACTGAGAGATCCATTTCTTCTTCTGCTCATCCTTTTTGAATTTGAAAATATTTTGTTAGAGGTTTGACTGAGGTTTGACTAAATTGACTGATTGATTGATAGATTGATAGATCATCAATCAAACGGCTGAAAAAGGTATTTACTTCTTTTCAACTTTTTTTTTTACGTTGATTCAACTGAGCTCTTGATCTCTCTTATTCTTCACTTGTGAAATTTCGGTTTTATTTTTAAATAGTAATAATAATGAAAAAACTTGAGTAGCTTTTCAAGCTTGGCAGTGGAAATTTCAAGATCTGTAGTAAATGAGGCTTAATTGGGCAGTAATTATTGCAATTTGTAATAAATAAACTTTAATGCGGACGGTTAATTAATGGGAGGAATTATTGGTTAATTCGTAAACGAATAAATGAAGATAAATATCAGTTTTTTTAGTTGGTTGTTTTTCATGGAAAATGTGAATTCTGTTAGTGTTTTTTTTTGGTTTCTATCGTATTGATGAGGTGATTTTTATGTTTTTTGCAGGGAGTGTGAGAAATGAGAAGGTCTGTGTGGAATTTATGGTTGCTTCACTTGGCATTAACAAAGTGACACCGACTTTTAAAGTAGCCAAGGTCCTTGATTTCGAACCTTAGATTGAAAGGTTGCTCATTAATGTCTTTGGAATTTCTAATGATCTGAAAATGGCAGTGTTTGCCCCCTTTTTCAGTTCTTCACTTAAGAATTACTGCTATGGGACTGATTTTCACTACGTTTTCTTGTCTGATGTCTCCAATTCGAGGGTTACCTAAATATTGATTATTAGCCCTTTGCATCTTTCACCGAGTATAACTTAGTGTTCATTTAAGAGAATATATCTTGCTCTTTTATGATCTTTTAACTGGTTTAGGGTTTAAGTTGACTGTTGACATGGACTTTAATCATGTGTGTAGGAAGTACAAAATTGAGGCAAACACGGTATGGAATTTAAGTCATCTTATGGGTCAAAATTGTGGGTTTTTATGATCTTCAGATGCCTAGAGTCAATCTTGGTCAATTTCAGACACATTGAAAGTAATGGCTTGCATCTTAGTAATATATGCTCTGTGGCTTTACTTGATTGAAGATTGCGGAAATCAACTAGACAACCAACTAAGCTGTAGTGTTGGCTAGCTGTGTTGTTGTTGCTGCTTTTGTGATTTATGTATTTAATAGTTTGTTTATTATTGATAATTTGGTTTCTTTCACTATGTAGAGAATGTATGTTGTCCCATTGATATTTACTTTAGAAGTGAGAAATGATTCCTTTTCTTCGAATGCTGGTTATGTTCTAATTTCATTCAATGATATCCTTTCTTTTGTGGTAATAATGGAGTTTTCTTTAGATTAATATCCATTTTTGACTTCTACGCTAGATTGTACTCATCATGTTGTGAAATGATATTCATTTTTTTACCTTAAAATGCCTCAACCCTTGTTACATTGGTTCTTGCATCTGCATCATATTACGCCAATTGTTTGTTCTCTTTCTTAGCAGTCTTTTATGTTTTCTTTTTCTCTAGAATTTGAGAAGCATCAAATCAATGACTGCAACTTAAGATTGATTTTTCAAGCATTTTTTTCTTGCAGGTCGCCTGTATCTAATTGAGTTATCATACTTGGTGCCATGGGTGTCTCAGGAAAATGGATCAAAGCACTAGTTGGCTTGAAGAAATCAGAAAAGTCACAATCTTCAGAGAAGGAAGAAAACGTCAGTATCAATAATGCTAGTTTTTTACGTTTTTCCCTTCTGGAGGTTTAGATTTGGGTATGTGTGTGTGTCATGTGTATTTCTCCAAAATGCTGAAGTGATGGCCTATTATCACTAAGTATCTTCATATCATGTGCACTTTAAGTAAGATGTTTATGTTGTGAGGTAATGCCTTTTTATCTGGACTTGGGGCATAGATGACTAATCTGGTACGAAGGAGAGAGAGTATTATGCGTTAACTTACATGCAATAGCTATCCTTGTTAGCCAAAATCAAGATATGATATCTACGCTCTACACCCATATTAGTTGATTATGCTATATGTCATTATCAGAATAATTGCATAGTTGCAATGGTTTTCCTTGATGATGCTTATTTTCATTTAACAAGTCTTATTCTGTCTTGCGTGCTTACAGAAAGCAAACATGAGTTGATAGCTGGCTTGCAGCAGGACTTTTTCCTTCAAACCTTACTACAAAGCTTTGTAGTTTTATTTATAGTCATTTTGACTTTGCTTCTATAATTTCCATATCAAAGGTCCATTGTCCGAAAAATAAAAAGTTTAGTAACAGTTGAGAAAAATTTTCCCTGGCCATTGAATAATGGAGTTCCTATTTGCAATCCATTGTCATCAAAATGGCAATTCTGTTTACGTCCATGGTTGTGAAGTCCTTGACACTTGTGTTTTTGGAATATCTTTTCTGTTTTGTTTGAACTTTGTTTTACTTTTTTTTTTTCTTTTGGCACATTAATAAGTTGGCAAGCTTAAATGAGATTGACTTCCAAATTAGAACATTATTTAAGCACATTTTAAGTTAAATATTTTGGTCTTCGGTTGTGACAGGGGGCAGCTGCTAGCAAATTTCGTCACCGAAGAAAGCATCCTGTTGAGTTTGACACAGATAAATTTCAAGAAGAGCTGGACCAGAATGCTGCTTCACCAGCCAGAGATGCTAATACTCATGCAACTGCAGATGCTTCTGGCTCCCCCTCTGGTTCACTTGAAGTGCATGATACATCTCTTAATGAACATGCAAGGGAAGAATGGGCTTCCACAAGGATACAAACAGCTTTCCGAGGATTTCTGGTATTGATTTTACATTTTTAGCCATTCCAAATGAGAATATGAAAGACTCTTTCTGTCCCAAGTTGTTTGGGATGGTTTGACTTGCATAAAGTTTGAGGCAATAGTTGTTGTTTCAGATTACCCTTCTTTATCTTGAAAAAGACTAGACCTGTTTCTAGGAATAAGTCAAAAGAATGTCCTTGAAAAGTTGAAGATATTTAGCATTTTATTTTGATAAATGGATAACCAGGGACTTCCCGAAAAGAAATAAGGTACAAAAAAAATGGGTTGGATGGAGTAGTTTTTTGAGGATCAACAGACACATGCATGTTAACAAGCACTCATTTTTACATTTCTATTATGCATGTTGTATGTATATGTTTTGTGTCATGTGTTTTGTCTATGCCTGTATGCATAAGGTGGTCTGGTATGTCTTAATCACTGATGCGTAGTCTAATGTATTTCATGTCATAGGTCTTCATATATTTTATCAAATCATAAACTGAAGATACAGTTTGAAAGACCATTAAATTTTTTTTTTTAAATTGAACATATCTGCATTACTTCCAAGTGCATAGAATACAAGTTTATTCCTAACAAGGGGGGCCTAGCTTGAATTGATTTTTCCTGCATCTGAACTATAATTAAATAAGTAAATTAACTTTGTAACTCTCCTATCTGATGCAATTGGAATATATTTTAATCAAACATCAGGCTAGAAGAGCACTGCGAGCATTAAAAGGATTGGTAAGATTGCAGGCCCTTGTCAGGGGTCATGCTGTAAGAAAACAAGCTGCAATTACTCTTCGCTGCATGCAAGCTTTGGTCAGAGTTCAGGCTCGTGTAAGAGCAAGGCGTGTTCGACTGGCATTAGAAAGTGAAACTACCCAACAGAAACTTCAGCAACAACTTGCAAATGAGGCTCGTGTTAAAGAAATAGAGGTGAGAAACATTAATTTCATTAATTCATATAAATTGACACAAATATACAGGCACACCACATACACATCAAATGCAGGTGAGTTCATGCATGCATACAGGCATGCTTGTTGTTTGTGTGTGTTTGTATTTCTTTCCTCGTACATAGACTTAGTTGGTGTCATAGGTATGTATTTGCCTTTATTTTAAGATTGAAATATTAGGATTGTGATGTGGCATTGTATTCTTCCATTGTGTAAAGCTGGTGAATTACTTTAATCACATTAGTCAGATCTCCTTTGGAATGTAATTGACTACAGACAATAATCTGCTCCTTCTAAATCATCTCAAGAGTGATGATAAAAATTTCAAAGCAGGGGTTCTAGATGTAGTCACTTAGTTGAGACTTTAGAATGAGGCTGGTGATGATGCAGCTATTGGACCATCCTAATGGTGGTATGTGGGTTTAGATGCGTGTGGAATTCAAATCAGGAAATGCATAAGGTATTACCTAAGTTGAAAAATCTGTTTGGAGGGTGCTGAGGTTTCTTGAGAGAGAGTGTTTTACACAGGATGCAAATGTTTCAAGAATTCTTAGTGGAATAAGATTTATATGATGGACAGAGAGTGGGCTGAATATTCCTCCAAACACTTTATTTTTTGGGTAATGGCACCAGGAAAGTGGCTATATCCCCAATATGGCTAGAGCAAAAAACATAGTTTTATCCATGTAGTTATATCCACAATATGGAGATCCTTTGAGTAGTGGAATTTAGTATACTCACCCACTTACTTACTTGGTTTTTGTGATGCTAAGGCTAACTGATTGAGAGTGGTGATGTAGGTGGAACCAATTATTTATAGGTGGAACTCTGTTTTATTTGCTTTTCTAGATGTAGGTCATTTATATTTCCCTTGTTAAGTGGTGTTAGGTCTCACATCAGATAAGTTCGTTGTGGTGGCCATATATTCCAAATTGGTTTTTAGGTTGGGTGCTTTAACATCTGTCTGTGTTGAGTTTCACTGCCATAGCATGCTTTGCCTGTGGGAGGTGTTGCTTACTGCTAACATGACTTATCACCTGTCAACCTCTAGATTTACTTCTCTTTTACTATGCCATGCAACAGAATATTTGCAAACATGGTATGCGCTCAAATTGGTAATCCTTGCTGGATAGTGTTAATTGTACGTTGATAACTTTTTGTTAACTGAATTACATCATATTTTAAGTAACATTAATGATCATAGAAATGTGAATCTGGTTATCTGTTTTGTTCATATATTTGAATCATAGATGTTGGTAGGTTTGCTGAGTGCTTCATATGACTTCTGACTAAATGCAGGAAGGGTGGTGCGATAGTATAGGATCTGTTGAAGAAATTCAAGCCAAGTTACTAAAAAGGCAGGAGGCTGCAGCCAAACGTGAGAGAGCGATGGCATATGCTCTGGCTCATCAGGTAAGAAATCATACCACTATTGTAATTTATAAAGCGGCAAATTTATAGTTCAATGAAGTTTTTGTTATTTTTTGGAATGAATGTCAAAACAGTGCTCAGATTAGGTGAGAGAGGGAGAGAGAGATTTCAATTTCATAGTGCATTTTGATTAATTTGAATTTTACCATATAAGTTGACTTAGAAATGGTAAAAGGGATAGCTTTAACATGCTCAAGCATGCTTTAATGAGTTGGAGATTGGAGCTTTTGGATACTGACGCCTTCTAATTGAGAACTCTTGATTATCTTTTCTACTTTTGAAGTGGCTTCCTTCCACCGTTTCAAAACTTGACAATCATGTTCAAATTTTTGCTGTTTCCTATTGCAACTATATATCTGTGGTTTCTTTATTCTATAATATCATGTCATTTTTATTCTTTGATTTTGTGTTTTATCATTTATTCAATAATTCATCCTAGGAATAGGTGTCCCAGGAATGATAAGGAAAGCGAGCTCAATGTAAATACTGCTTTGTCGATAAAAAGAGAACATATAGAAAGAGAAAAAGAAAAGGTTAGGATACTTAGGCTATCATTGTTCGCTGATTTTGCTACTTTGGTTTTGTTGTTTACTTTTGGCATCCTCAAAAGTTGCTGTAAAATAAAAGCAAATAATAAAAAGGAAACCTATATTTGATTCAATATGAGCAAATGGCTAAAAATGCTACCTGCAATTTAAAGAGATTCCATATTGAAATAAAATCATGCATTTTGTTATCTTTGAATGTTAAAATTTAAATTTTTTGTTCATTGAATATTGTTTTATTCTTGCCTCTTGATAAACACATTTGGATCTTGTCCACCAGTTCCATGAAACATTGAAAAACTGTACTAATACTCATTTCTTTGCATCATTTTAGTTCTAGCATTCTTCTGGAGTTTCTGTTTTCTTTATGTTCTGGAGGGTTGAACGTCTGCTGTTGTCTGTTTTCTTGGTAAATTTGGTTACCTGGTCAATGTCTGTCTCTCAGAGCCCTTGTTATTGGCATCAACCTCCTGTGAGGGTTGGTGTTGGATGCCAAAATCTTGCAATAAAACTGCTGAAGTGGTCCTAATAACCTGATTCTGGGGTCGCCTGATTTTACTGTTGCCTTAGAGTCATTTCAATTACTGGTCTCATTTGAGCTAGGGTTGTGTTAAAGAGTTAATATCTGTTCATGCAGTGGCAAGCAGGATCAAGACAGCAGTCCGTGCCTGCTGGGTTTGAGCCAGATAAAAGCAGCTGGGGTTGGAACTGGTTGGAGAGATGGATGGCTGTACGTCCATGGGAGAATCGTTTTCTTGACATTAATCTTCGAGATGGAGTAATGATACGCGAGGATGGTCCTGCAGAGGGAAAGAATGGTGTCAATTCTCAGATAAAGCCTGCTATCAAGAAACCGGCTGCGTTGAATCTTCATGCTAACCTATCAAGTCAAAAAACAGGTCCATCATATTCCAATGGGAGTGATTCTCCACCTGGTAAGTCAGCAAGTGTGCTAGAAGCGGTCAATGCATTGTCTTCCAAGCCAAAATCCAAACCAAATCTTGAAGATTTGGGTGAAGAAGCTGGCTCAAGACCTGTTATTAGTTCAAGATCTCACAGCAATCCTAAAGAGAGGGCCACACAATCAGATAAACAGGCAAAGAAGCGGTTGTCTCTGCCTAACAGTGGTAAGTTCTCTCTCTGTTTGTCCAAAATTATATAGGTTTTTTTCACCTTGATGCTAACCTTTCTCTTGGGAACTATAGTGGATTGGAAACTGGGTCATGCTAGTCGGTTGCCAAGGAAATACACATTAAGTTTCAGGCATCTGATCCCAGTGCATTAACATTAACATATCTGGTTTAAGCTGGTTGTCAAAAGAATTGCATGATGTAGTGAGGTTGCTCTGACATATTATTCCCTGAAGCTCAATGGACATCTCTGTTCTTCAGTCTTGTATGTATACTGCTAGTTCTAGGTCGACTGGTTTAGATAATGCACAGCGAAAGGGTGCCTTTTGCATTTAGAATTGCTAATTGTTTGTTTGAATGGTTTGATTTGAGCAGGAGTGAGTGGGTCTCAAACAACCAAGCCTGGCAGAAGTGGTGTAAAAGTGACGCAAGGCTCTCACAAGCAGATGAAGGAAAGGTCCAAGTTTAATGGACGAGGGGACTCAAATCCTACAAAAGCTGTGGCACAGGCTATTGAGCTGTAAGAAAGTATTTGATTGAAGACGAGCCCTGTTGGGGCTCCAGTGTTTTAGTGTGTATGTATATATGGAATTACAGCGCCAAGATGCAACGGCATTGTTTATTATCCTGTCATAGAATTGAGGAGTGGGTAAGCCGTGGTGGGAGTAGTTTACGCTCCATGGCAAAGTCGAGGAGATTGATTTGGCTTGTCAGGGGAATAAGATGCGTAGAGATTTCATGTGTTGATGATGTAATCAGCTGTAATTAAGGTTGTCAATTATGTGATCACGTTGTATTTATTTCCAGAGAAGATGCCCTTTGTATTGCTGTCCCCCACTTGGTCCCGTCGTTGTTGAGTAAAATTTCTGGTTTTGTGCGTGTGATGAGGGAAAGGCGTGCAATAGTGGCAACGTGGTTCAACTATGGTCCGTTTGTGCTTTCTCTTGAAGGCTTGGTTTGTCGTATGATTTGGTCCACTTGACTCTCAGCTCGCATTTTGTTAATCCATGCAACCTAACATATACAATCTAACTCACTCGTTAGGATAGATTGATCCACTGTGTCTTAATAAATTAATCTTATTGTATCCTACTTTTTAACAGCACTTGCTTAGTTAGAGCAATGTGTTTTATAATAATACTGAGATTATGAGAAGATGCGATTATAACATATTTATAATCCGATTTTAAGGCTAAGTTATGATTAAAATTTTATTAAAAATGCTTGAGCCATAGAACTGCCATCATTTCATCTCATATCCAAAAGTGTAACTACCGTTTACCATATATGAACAAGAACAGAACAAGGAAAAGGTTTTCCTTTGGATTCCTATATATTCTAACTATCTGACCTTCTCATCTTATTCCAAATTAGAATGCAAAGTTGATTGCATGAAGTAATTTTCAATGCGAGGACGAGAGTAGGGAGAAAGTGATAAAACATTATTCATTTCATTTGTACGTATTAATATTCTAAACAAAAAGAAGAGAGGAGGACAAAAGTTCAGGGCACAACGAGATGGCGACATTCTACTCTAGACATTGAGCAAGGCAAGGCAAAGTATTTCTTGGGCTATCCAAGGACACATCCACCACTCCCCCACTTTTGGATTCAAATTGAGTCCATCGTTTCACGTGATTTCGTCAAGTATATAAATTTTGCTTCACTTAATAACAAAAAAATTGTATTCAAATATTTAACTTAACGCCCTATTCAAAAATTCATCACTCAAATTTTGAGTTACAATTTAATTTTACAAATTAAGATAAATGAAAAGATAAACTCCAAACAAATAAACCAAAATTTGAATAATTATTAATAATCGTAACATACTATCTCTTTCTTCTTATTTAAAGTGAGCTGTTTAAATCACATACAATACTGTGCTCCAACATTAAGAAATGAACTTTTAATGATCATATATAGTAAGCATGCAATTTTTTTTTTTGTTAGTTTTATCAATATTTGAAATCAATTATGAATTAGACATAACAAGTATCCTCTTATAATTAACATGCCATGCATTAACTATGATACCATAAATCAAGAAAATCATATAAACAAACGACAACCAATTCTTTTAATAATTATTAATAAAATGGTTTGGAATATGCCGCCTTACAGGTAACTGTTCTCCACATAGATTCGTCTATTGGACAGAATAAACTTATCTTTGCAATCAATCCGTCGTTCCAAGATAATAATTTCAACAATTAGAGTAACAAAGTTTTATTTTCTTGCTACTTTTGAAGAAGTAACATTCTTTCTTAAAAAGATTTTTATTTTTTAAAATCAAAACATGCACCATTTTATTTTTCGAAATCGAAGCTATCGTCAATAAGTTCATTCTCCTTTTGAGGATACGAAGGATTATTCTTCCCCCATCTCATGAACATTTGACACATGAATCTTTTATTCTTTTTCATGTTTTTGTGATATTGCTCTTCAATTCAAAGATGACGTGTAAGTTCTTCTAAGGGACGTAACTAGTCACATAATTGTAACCCCATAACTCTATTAAATATGTCACAACTGAAAAAGTCATGTAATTCATATAAATAAATTCAAGAAGGGAAGAAAATTTATTTGGTAAGTCGGTGAAAAAAATTTATTTTTTTCTCAACATCAAAACGATTGAATTTCGTAAAGTCTGAAGTCAATTCCTTAACATTCCACTTGCAATAGTCATTATTGAACTAAAATAAAACCTTAAGATTGTTAAAACATAAGACTGAAAATTTGAAAATATTAAGAAAATACTTTAAGGTACGTCAATGTCACTTTTTTTTTAAGATTTTAAAAGTTAAGTGTAATAAACCTCGAGAATACAATATGACAAAATCACGAAACTCCTATAGAGTTTTTTACAACAAAACAATATAAAAACAATCTAAAAAATATTTGAAGGTAGAGATAGTTATTGTAAATTATTATTATTATTATTTTTATTTTCTCATAAAACTAGAATCCTGTTTGTTTGTAGATAAAGATAAATCCCTTGTACAAATATGACCTTTTGAATAAATAAAAACTGTTTGAACAAATATGACTATTAAAGATAAATATTTTTTTTTCAACGTTTGAAAGTGTCCAACAAGATCAAACTGTTTTCTTTCCATTTTTTTTTTCTTTTTCCACCACCAATCATCAAAAGTGCTTGAATTCACAATGCTGTCTAATTTTCCTCCTGTTAGACGTGTAAAAAACATGTTTATTGAAATTAAAATGGTCGCATTATGATACAATTAAAATTGGGAGTTAAATTACGGGGATTGAAAAGTGAATGGATGCCTACTGCCAGGACTCCAACCAAGGGAACCTCTTCTTCTACATACCATTTGTGCTGGTTCTTTTTTGCTTCTCTTCAACTAATTTACTTAGATTTATGGTTCAATAAGTTATAGCTAGATATGTCTGTTGGATAAATCATTAAATTGGCATTCACCCTTTTTATTTGTTTATTTATTTTAAATACTGAAAGATGATACCTAAACAGAAATGTGCAGCGATGTTCCCGGGAAATCTTAGCTGTAGAGTGGTGCAGCCTGTTACACACAAGGTCAAACGGTTTGGTCATTCTTCGCTGGTGTGATCCCCTAAATACCCATAAAACTCCTGCGAAATTACATTTTCGTCCTTCTACCTGGAATTCCCCCACCTTCCCCACTCCCGATCTCCCCCTCCCCCCAACCAGACCAGACCACCCTTCTCTTTCTCTCTCTCTCTCTCTCAGTCCGCTCCAAAAAAGAAAAAAACAACATCTTTGGGAGTTTTGAAGCGTAAACAGAATCTATACCAAAAATTGCATCCAACCCTAAACAAGATTTCTTTCGGAGTGTTTCTTAATCCCCAAATTAAACCCATGATAATACCCCGAGCCCGGAATTCCTGTGAACAAGTAGAAGGCGAAAAACAAAAGGAATTGCCTTTTCCTCTCTCCATCAAGGATTGAAAATTGCTTACCTCATTTCCACTATAGCGTCTTCAAGGCTGCAACGTTTCAACATTTCTTCCTCTTCCTCCTCCTCCTCCTCCTCCTCTCCCATACCTTGTCCCCGTCTTTTCACGATTCCACTCTCACTCCAGAGTTGCATTAGGCACCCGCCTTTCCCTCCCAATTCCTCCCGTCTCCTCCCCTCTTTTTTCACCGCGCCTTCTTCAATGTTCTCCACCCCTTTCATTCTCTCCTTTTCTCTCCTCCTTTCCCTCCCTATCCTTTTCTTCCTCGTAGCCCCGAGTCTCCATCCCCACCCTCTTCCCCCCATCTCCCTCCCTGACGAACGTGACGACCTCCGTCTCTTCCACCGCGCCACCTCTCCTTCCTTCGCCTCCTCCCACCTCTCCTCCTCCTCCTCCCCCAAAATCGCTTTCTTGTTCTTAACTAACACCGACCTCCATTTCGCCCCTCTTTGGAACCGTTTCTTCCGAGCCGCAAAAACTTCCCATTACAACATCTACGTCCACGCTGATCCCACCGTCAACATAACTCGCCCCAACGACACCGTTTTCTTTGACCGTTTCATCCCAAACGCCAAACGCACTTTCCGAGCTTCCGCAACGCTAATCTCCGCCACCCGCCGCCTCCTCGCCTCCGCCATCCTCGACGATCCTGCCAATGCGTACTTCGCTGTCCTCTCCCAATACTGCATCCCTCTCCATTCTTTCAATTACATCTACCGCTCCCTCTTCACCTCCAAAAAGTTCGATCTTAGCCCCAACTCGGACCACGACTCGTCCGACTTGACTCAGTACGGTGTCCGAGTCAAGTACAAATCGTTCATCGAGATCATTTCCAAGGAACCCAGACTGTGGAAACGCTACGTAGCGCGTGGCCGTTTCGTGATGATGCCGGAGGTGCCGTTCGAGGAGTTCCGAGCTGGATCGCAGTTCTTTGTGCTGACTCGGAAACACGCGTTGTTGGTCGTAAAAGATCGGACGCTTTGGAGGAAATTTAAGTTGCCGTGTTATCGAGCCGACGAGTGTTACCCGGAGGAGCATTATTTCCCAACTTTGTTATCAATGCAAGATCCGAATGGGGTGACTCAGTATACTTTGACTCGAGTTAATTGGACCGGAACGGTTGCGGGTCACCCCTATATGTATAAGCCGAAAGAAGTGTCGGCTGAGTTGATTTATGAGTTGAGGAAGTCGAATTACTCGAGTTCGTACTTGTTCGCTAGGAAGTTCTCACCGGATTGTTTGAGACCCTTGCTGGGTATTGCAGATTCGGTCATTTTTAGAGATTGAGATTGTTCTTGGTAAGTAAAATCCTTACTTTTTGATGATTTACTTTGCTTTTTGTTTAGGGTGAGTTAACTCGGTGGTGGGGTGAGTTCGCTAGCGAGTTGGGTTTATTAGGGATGAGTGGAGTGGTTGTGTTGGGTATTAGTTTTAGCTAACCCTGGAAAATTGGAAATAGTTACTTTTTAGTTAGTAGAAAAGGTCTGAGTCAATTTGAAATCTTATTGGATGGTTTGCTTTTTCTGCAGATTTTGAATTTTAGAATCTTTTAGGGTAGGTTTTCCAACCAGAACGGTTCTTGGAAGGAAACAAATACCAATTCTTGGTTACAATTGGCATTACCGAAAATGCCCCACCTAGAAGGTCTTTCCTTTTCATGAACCTGGTATTGGCAGTCTTCTGAGATTGTCCAACAAGTTCTATACATAAATGAAAATTTAACCATTATTTTCACGGTAGATTTTGGTTGCATTTAAGTTTTGAACATGGAATGGTTCTGTTATTTCATTGTTTACTTTTATGTGAATTCAGCATTCCTATTCTGATTTCTATTATTTGTCAATTAAGGACTTACCTTTTTGAGAAGCTTAGGATGTGTTTTAGCTTGGTCTATTCAGTTGTTCATAGCTGAAACTTGTTTAAACATTATGCTCATTTGCCTTCAGAATGTAGTTCAAACCAAAAAAGAAAAAAATCCTTATTTTTGAAATCAGCGATATCCAAAAATCTGTTACCTTACGTTATGGTGAGGAACTGCTTGTAAACTTTGTAAAGAGTAAGGTCAAAGAAGATGAACCCTAATTCTCTGGTCATTTTAGTCCTATTATCCATTTCATGCAAAACCTATAAATAACACATTATTGATGTTTGCCGTTGAAGTACTGCTACTTGATAACCATATCTACCAGACTAGTGTTTTGAATGGGACAATAATCTTAAAAGAATGATCTGTGACCAGAATATTAAATTAAACTTTTGTCCAATATATATTGAAGGAGTAATTCGTGGAAGATTGGATAAAAGTTTTTTTATGCAATTTTAGCATTACAAGAGCAGTGCATTGGGATGTGTATGAGAGCAGGTTTTACTGTCTTAGAATGTTAAGATCATAAGAAGCTTGTAATGGGAGGTTGAGATTTAGATATCAAGCATTTTGGTAAGAAGAGTTCTTTTGGGATACATGTTGCCAAGTTGGGAAGAAGTGAGCTTTTGTCTATTTTGAACTTTGAGCCTTTGTTTCGTCATGACACATTGTGATTAAAGCCCTTGCTGCAACTGGCCTCTTCCTTCCCCCTCATATTTCAGAGTTAATACTAATGCAGCCTTTGCAATATGGGTGGTTTGCTTGTAGAGGTGCATTTGGCAAATTTATCAATCAAAGCTTATACATTGCTTTGTTTTTCTACTTTTTTGGTGGAAGAAGCTGCTTGGTATCTATGTGAAGCGATTGCATTGCTTGCTCATGTTGATACTTCTCCATGTCCTTGGGATGTTGATGCTTTCATATTGTTTTTGCAACTGGACAAGGATATCATTCTGCGAGTGAGTTTTTGCCATGCGCAGGGAAGGAAATTGTGTTGTAGATCAGTTAGCAAGTAAGGCAGGCAAAAAACAAGAGGAGGGGAAGGGGGAGGATTAATATGGTCCTTCATTTTCCTTTTTCTTTGGAGTTGCTGAATCTCTTTAGCGGTCGATTCCTAGTTTTTAGGGTTTGTTTGAAATGTCGTGTCCTTAAAAAAGCAAAAAGAAAAGAAGAAAAATAAAAGTGCAATTTATGTGTCTAAATACAAGCATTCTTATGCAGATTGTGCATGTTGTAGCCGGGGATTGACTGTGGTGCTCTGATTTCACAGGTGAACAGAGTATTTTGAGGAACCAGCATGGAGCAAAATTTGCAAAGGGGAATATGGTTTTGAAGAGGCGTAAAGTGCCCACAACCAAAGCAAACCCCAAAAGCTCCAACCTCTTTAGAGTCTTGAGAAACACAAGTGGATCAAAAATTCGATACTAGTGGAAAGGAAACAAAACAAAACAAAACAAAAAGAAAAGCAGCAAAAAAAGGGTGGTGCTTTTGTTAAAGTTGTAAGTTGATGGTGTAACAGTAGCCAAATAGTAGCATTAGGTTTTTGTCAGTTTGTTGTGTGATTTGTACATATTATGTATGAAATACAATGAAATTGGAAACCTTGGGCACCTTGTTGAGGATGCCAGGGAAAAAGCAGTAAATAAAAACCAGGGCCAATTTATGTCATTATGTTCTGTTTTGCTACTGGATTTATTCCTTTCAAAAGACTCTAAAATGGGCATCAACTTTGCTGCCATTCCACTGCCAACAAGGATGAATTGCTATAAAAACAATGTCAGAAGGCTTGTCCCTTTGTTTAATATTGTGGCTCAATTATGGAAGAAATGTCAATGACCATGAGCTGGTTTGCCGACAATTGATGGATGTATACATTCCTAGATTCTTTCATCATCACATGCCCAAGATCGTGATGGCCATACCATACCCCATTTCTTACTTGCTCTTCACCCTCTTACTTGTATTTTACTTTTTGAGTTTTTTCTCAGTGTACTACCATAAGTACCTCTGTACCCTTGTTATGTAATAATAACTACAATGTATCTAACTCCTCAAAAACTCAATTTTCGATCCCTCTTTCTCAAATTTAAATACATTAAACTTAAATAGCCAAATGGTAGCATTAGGTTTTATAAAAATTGATCAATCTTTGAGATCTGAAAACATGGAAGGTTGTATCTTTGACATTGGTGGGTGTTAGATCCTTGACTTGGATTACTTATCATTACTTAATTAGCCGACATCCCACTAATTAAGTTGGGGATGGTTATAAGCTGTAACTCACCAATGTTTTTTCCATTTCTCACATGAAGAAAAACCAAGGGCAAGTACTTGGACCCTTAGCATCTGAAAATAACCCAAAAAGAAAAATAAGAGAATGTACCCTAAATCGACAAATGTAATGGACCCATCATCATTGCATGAAAATGAACCCTAAGTCACAGATGGAAGCCACCCACCGCCAGAATTCAATTAATATGTGGGCCATAACTTTGATTGACGACACCTACTTCACTATACTAAGGAACCCACTTGGGAGCAAAATTGGGATGTACTACACAAACATAAAAAGGCTGCAACCTAACATATTATTTTTCATCTCTTTTTTTGACTAAATTATATAGCAAACCTAACAATGAAGCAACCAATTAACATGTGGTTTTTTCTTTAGCCGAACGATTCCCAAGTCTAACCATGCTTTTTCTCTTGTGTTTGTTTGGTTTTTTTTTTTTGGGGGGGGTGGGGGGGGTTTCTTGCTGAGTCATAAGCATGTTTTTTTTTTTTTAAGTTATAATTGTAAGTATTTTAGTCTAAACTTTTGTGGCGGTCAAAAGGCCAAAAACAAGATTTTTGAGGCAGTCTGCCTTCTTAGCCGCATTCATGCTTTAAAATTCCTGGCCTTTGTCCTTTTATGAAAGCAAGATTATATTCCTAATGCACCGCAATCCTTCTTTAAATCAATAATAAAACTTTTATTCTTGGTCCTAATCGAAATGTATATATATTAATTAGCATATGTTCTATACTAATACACCGATGTTCATGTTTTAATATATATATATATATAAAAACCCCACGCACACACCCACGAAATATTTTAATATTATGATTTCACAATTTGGCAACCTTAGAATAACCTTTTTTAATGCTGATAGTAGAACAAAAATGTTCCTTACTGACAGGCAAATAATAATGGAAAATAGTCGAAAACCCATGTGTTATGCTCCTTGAAATATAATGCAGGACCTTCTCTCACCCTATAATAATGTTTATGACCAAACTTTGCAATTGATTTATGCCTTTATGAATATGAATGGAAGTGAGCATGTTTATGAAAAGAAACATTTCATTGGAAGAAAGAAACAAACATTTCAGTCCTCTTCTGATATCTGATATTGTTAATTTAGCTTAGTTATAGTAACAAAGAAATAAGCACTCATTGCCCCTTATCTTCCTTCACATCTACCCTGTTTTTAACCAAAGGCTAAGCTCATCTTAGCCAATGTTGGGACACACCAAAGAGATATATGAGAACCCTTTCAAGAAAATTTCTTTGTTTCTGACTTTTTGGATCGCAAAGTTGAATGAGTTGTGACAATAACATTTTGACCAATTTCATATCCCAAAGAAAGAGTTGGACCATTTTGTTCAAAATGGAGAAATGGGTTGATGTCAATTGAAGTGTTCAGAGTTTAATTTGTAGGTGGGGAGTGGGGTGTCAGGCTTCCAAGTCTTTTCCAAGTTGAACAACACTGCAATTTCAAATGTCAGCATACTGCCAATGTGGGTTGATATTTTGAAATGGGTTACTTTCTGGACTGTCCATCACCATAGGCCCAACTTTACATGTTCATTTTGCTTGAAAAAACTTTAGCCAGCTAATGTTTGTAAATTGTTGCAACCAAACATTTTGGTTTGGTTCATTAATCATGCATGATTTCTTGTTTAAAAACAAACTTTCAATCCCCCTTCCAATGATTCATACGCAAATTGTTCCTATGATCCTATCTTAAGGCTGTTTGTTTTTCCATTTCTTTTTCCTTCGATGGAATACAACATAGAAATTAGATAAGACCGTTGGGCGTTGGCAAATTTTTATGTGGAAAGCAACAAGTGGCAAACAGCTTATAGCACAGACTTAAACCGAAGTCCATAGAGATAAACCCCTCATTTCCTGACTGGTCTTCTCTCTTCAGTTCCATTACTCCAACATTTTCTCAAACAAAATAAAACCCAAACTCGAAAACCAGTGTGTTACGTTCTTCTTTTAACTTTACCATACCAAAAATGACCATCCTAAAGACCCAGCACCTCCTTGTCCCTCTCCTCATCCTCCTAACCTCGGCAACTTTCCCCAGCTACATCAAAGCATCGACCAACACCAAAGGAGTCTACCAACCATGTTCCGACACCAAGGTCCAAATCTCGGATGAGTTCACTTTTGGCATAGCATTTTCTTCCAGGGACTCTTTCTTGTTCAACCAGTCTCACCAACTCTCCCCCTGTGACCGCCGCCTTTCTCTTTCTTCTTTGAACTCTCAACTCGCTGTCTTTAGGCCTAAACTCGATGAAATCTCCTTGCTTACTATCAATACTTCCAGTTTCTTCCCGGTAATGGTTTTAAACTAGTACTATATTTCTACTTTCCCAGTTTTGGATTTTGGATTTTCAGCTTTCTTTTTTGGATGTGGAATTTGTTTTAAATTTTCACTTTTTCGGTTTTAGGTAAAGTTCTGTTTCACAGGATTTGTGGCTTGAATCTGTAGAAAACTGGAATGTATTTCTTGATGATATGTGTTAAGTAAGCTAGTGAAAGTAGTTGGCAAATAAAAATGGCTAAAGATCAAGAACCTGGGTTTCTACTTTACATGGAAGATAATCAATGTTGGGGAGCATTGAGTTTGACCAAATTAATTTGGATATTTATATTTGAAACTAACTAGTGCTTTTCGGAAGAGTGGGAGGCTGCAGTTGAAGACACAGGAGTTCACAAGGGAAAGCAAAGAAGGATATGTGATTTGTTTTTCCTTTTTTTATATTTGGGCCTGAAGGGATATGTGATTTGAGTTGGCACGAAGAAAGACTGATGGAATCGAAATACAATTCTTGACACATTACAAGTGGAAATGAAATTAAATAATGTTTTTGATGCTGAATAGCTTAAGGGGCCATTTCTATCTGTTAATAAGTCTATTTATTTTAAACATTAGAAACAGGAGTCATCCCCATTCCCCATTTGATATCAAAACTTCCTTGGTTAAAAGTTCAATATTCGTAAGATCCTACCCTTTTCTTCTACAAGCAGCTGGTGCGTATTGGGCAGTTGGTGGGAACTTTGGGGTGCAACTTTTCTGTCAAAAATTATATCATCTGTGAGGAACTGAACATATCGGCCGTGTTTGGATGAATGAAAGAAGCTGTTTCAATTGTTGTTGTGGCCTTTCTGATCTGTCATGTTTCCATAGACATTCATTGTTGGTGTGTTTTTGCTATCTTGTATCTGCATTCTTGTATCCTTGTTTATGCAACTGCAGTAAGAACATGAGGGTGATGCACTGTAATAATCCATCAATTCTAAATACATTTGAACTTCCCAGGATTCTTATGGTGGGTATATGGTGGCATTTGCTGGTCGAAAATATGCTGCCAGGTCCATCCCTGCATTTGTTGCAAACAGTACATACACCGTAACTAGTTTTACACTGGTAAGTACACATATTTCTGGGTCTTGTTCTTTAACTAATGCTCCTTCATTGTTTACTGAGCAAAACAATTCTGTACAAGTAGGTTCTTGAGTTTAAGAAGGGTAGGCTACAGAACTTATTCTGGAAGAGAGATGGATGTGCTTCATGTGCAGGCAATTCCAATTTTGTTTGCCTCAACAAACAAGACTGTGCTATCAAAACATCAGACTGCAAAAACCGAGGGGGTTCTGTAGATTGCAGCCTTGGGATACAGCTAGCTTTTTCTGGCACAGACAAGCATCTTGCTGTTCTAAACTCATGGTATGAAGTGGAAAATCTTAGGCAGTATTCGCTCTACCATTTGTATTCGAATCTTCGGGATTCGCTTACCAGCCAATACAACAATTTCTTTTAACTACGTATGACACGCAGATGGTGGTGTATTATCTTCATGTGGTGATGTTTTAAGTTGTTAGTGTCTTAGCTGCCTTCACCCTCACCATTTACTTTTCCCCAATGGATTATTTTGCTGATCTAACCATTTTAGTGAAAGCAATTGGATGACCTCCATCTTTGTTAGTTTGCACCTGCATGTTTTTAAGTTAAATGAAGTGTGATATTGATTCTATCATGTACATAGATAACAAGGCCATCCCCTGGGTGATTATTTGTAGCTTTTCTGTTTTGTTGGTCTACTTCATTTGTGAAGTCGAATGCCAGTTTGATTGATTTTTATCTCACTCCTCGAAGATCGCTCTCTCAGAATTGCAAATTCTTGGCTGGTTTTCTCTGAACTCAAGGTTCTCTGTTGCTCAATTTAAAGGCATAGTTCTTGTTACTCTATTGTCTATACATTTAGTCATCTGAGCGAAGTATGCTTAAATGAATTAGCTGAATGATGTAATTAGAGTCTTAAAATTCAGGAAAACACTTTGCTGCAACTTTCTGATGGTTGATAGACAGAAGGCAGAGTGGTTCACTAACCGTAAGTTATTCCTAAAGCTTTGAGAACCAAAAGGCTAAAACTTTGGTTGGCTGCAAATGACATTCAGCTGTGACTAGTCATGGTTATGGAAGTCTCAGTGTGTCTTCATTTTAGACTAGATGCAGCAGAACTCAAACTAAATAGTAGTCTTTCTTTGCCTTTTTTGTAAAGGTATTCCGGGAGGGATTGGCTCTATGCTAAGTTGTAACTACAACGATCAAGCTTAACGGAGCTGGAGAGACATCCAAGTATATTCCTTGAAAGAGTGAATCTTACATTGAACGATACAGACACAAGCACACCTTGCACCCAATCTCCCCTGTTAGTGGTTCGTAATTAAAATCGGTAGCGTAACATCATCTCCTCTTCTTTTTATGACCAATCCACCCAAAATGCCCAATAGAATCCCAAAACCAAGTTTTTAGAGCAGCTCAGCATATTCTGGTAACTTAAAAAGTTTTGTTTAGTTGATAACTTTTGCTTTTGTTTTCTATTATTTTTTGTTTTTTGCTTTTTAGTTTTAATTAAAAAATAAAATATAAATGACAAAAATATCAATCAAAGAGAACCTCACTAATTTGGATCAAATAACCTCCACTAATGTCAACAAGAGAGCAAGCTTGTTGTGTTGTAACCAGCTTCTTTTTCTTGGATCTGAAAATTGACCAGCTTCTACTACAATAAGTATTTGTACATAAAAATTTTCAACGTCTGAAGCCTCTGCTTCCCTTGTTTCCACCATCTAAACCCTCTACTTTAAGAATGAATGACATTATTAATTGCTCCTAAAGAAATTGCAAGACATGTTTCTACTCTATAATTTTGCAAGTACAATACTTGCAAATGGGAAAGGGGTAAAACCTTGGATACATGCTGCTCTAAGTATATTCATGAAATGGCAATCTTATTGCTGATTGAAGACAATCAATATGCCAGACTCTGCGCCATCCACAACCCTTTAGACATCAGAGCCCACCCAATTCCACCCTCAGTCACTCAACCAACCCTTTCCCATTCTTTCCCCCGTTTTCTCCCTTAAATTGATCTTTTTCCATAACAATGAAATAGGAAGAGCAAGAATTTGGCGGCTAGCATGCTTAAGCCGTTCAAGAAGCAAGGTTTGTGATGCCAAAGTATAGAGTCTTCTGATGAAAGGCATTGATGGCATAATCAACCTGGAAATGACCAATTGGAGACTTGAAGCGAAGACCATATCCAAGTCCAACTCCAGATCCTGGTTTGCCCTGCCTCAATGCTGGATTTCCTGAAACTCAAAAATTAAACCAGTCATGAGAAGAATGAATTCTTGAAGGGCAGTTTTGCTTCAATACCTAGTGAATTAGTGATATGGGTTCTATAGTATAAAATACTATCAAAACATGATGCAAAAAAGTCTCATTCTTATGTACAAGAAGTACAACTAATCAATTCCTTTCTTGGATATCTTCCATTGCATGGCACTTTCAAGGCTATATACACTTAAATCTTTTCATAAAAAAAATATACTGGCAACGGCATTTTTACTTGTTCCTACAATCACAAGAAGTTTAAGGAGAGTAACAATTAAAGGAGACAAGCTAAGTTAATGCACCTAAGGCATCCCAGAAGCAATTGGATGCTACAGGATAACTGTTTATGATGCAGGTTTCAAAGTGCCAGCCAAAAGGAAGAATAGAGAAATAAAAGACTGGGATGCTTTAGCCAAATATTCAAAATCTGATACATCAATACCAGAACCTGACATCTATAATCAACTACCATCCTAAAATTACAGAATAAACCATTATTCAAGTGAAGAAGATACTGCAGGCACCTGGCCCAGCTTCCTGGTAGGAATTTCTGACTGGGCACAGTTGTATGATAAATACTAAAAAGAAGCAGATGTTCATAAGTGTAGAAAGCAAAATCTTGCTGTTTTAAACTTGCGATAGACAATGCAACTAGTTGAGAATTAACAAAAAGTCAGAAACAAGGTTTAGTGAAAACTAGAAGTATAAGATTTGATTATCATTAAGATATAACTTTGTCAGCAAATTTTAAGGGTCATAAGCAAGTAGATGAATGAGACTCACCAGGTACAAGCCGACCAGAGCCCAAATCAGTTCCACAGTCCAGGAAAAGAGAGCCTTCCAACATCTTGCTCTGAATGCAGCAAAAAACAATCTAGGGTCATGTCATACTTCTAATTCATTACATCTATACAATAAGTCAGACACATGCAATGACAATCAAAATTTTCATTCACAAATTTTTAAATAGAATGAACAAAATTAAGTCCAGAAACTAAACAACACTTGAGACTTTTTGGAGCCTTGATAAATATAATCAAATTCAAATTAAAGTACTTCCATATTATTTATATATAAACCATTAAGTACTTCAACTTTAGCATGTATAGGACTTTAAGAAAATTGTATTTTTCTATGTTTTACTTTAATTTAATGACAATTTCATTATTCCACATTTTAAGATAAAAGTCAGGTTATGTAGGAGATTAAAATTCCAGGAATGATAATCAGTGTAACTGGTGACTGCACGTATTTCATTATTCAGTTTTTGATTTGGTTTGGTTTCTATGAAACAAAATAATAATTTAGTCCAGTTTAAGCATAAAAAATATAAAAATCTGTCCAGTTTTAAACCAACCCAATCTTTTTGATCATACAAACTAAACTAAACCAAATTGGTTGGTTTTGTTCGGCTTCCTTTTTAGAAAAACTGCCTGCTACATGTGTGCTCAAGCATGGACACAAACATACAAGGAGAAAGCACACCCCAAAATAATTTAGGTTAAACCATCAATCTGACATAAATGAACTCTCTTGATCTAACAGCTATCTTTTGATGTTAAGAAATTTCAAATGCTACATGTAGCACTATTGCAGTTAAACATACCCATTAAACAGCTATCAGAGATAATAGATGTAGGAAAATACCAAATACAGATTCTTAGAACGAATGCCCTATATATAATAATAAAGTAATTACATACCAAAGGAAATGTCAGTTCAGTATTAGCAACCAAACATGATCTTCCAGATCCAACAGCACCTTCACCATACCCTCGAACACTACCAAGACCACCAATTGCAAATGCTTGATAAGGAGCCATATCTCCTACAATTGAGCCACCTGTCAGGCTGTCAGAGGAAAAGGTGAGAGTGAAGCAAATTTAAAAATGATATAACACCTGATCTAGATATCTACTCCAGACCACGATTCATGCACTCCTCAAAGTCAAGATAGAAATTCCTATAATTTTTCTAATTTCAAATCATCGCTTTCTATTTAATACATGTTGGCTTCTTTTCTTCTCTGTAGCATTATTATCTCTAG
Source organism: Theobroma cacao (assembly GCF_000208745.1). Taxonomy (NCBI): domain Eukaryota; kingdom Viridiplantae; phylum Streptophyta; class Magnoliopsida; order Malvales; family Malvaceae; genus Theobroma; species Theobroma cacao. Next base: position 32,850,105 of record NC_030858.1, read on the forward strand.
TTCTGATATATTGCAAAACAAACCTCCCTTAAAGCATCTCTTGTGCTTCCAATCACAGCTGATTACAAACTTACAAACTATTCTCATATTTCTTGCTTCATGCTTTCATGCTACCAATTTCTGCCTACTGTTAGCCACCCTTAAATAATCAAGTTTATCACTTCCATGAACCAAGGAAGGGGGTGAGAAAGGGAAAAGAAAACGGAAAAAAAGCTACAGCATAGCGTGCCTTGTCAAGAGAAAGGCTGGTCCAACTTTGATGCCCTTCGATGCAACACATTTGAAACGGTTGAAGATTAACCACTTGGATAGAACTGGAATCCCTTGTTCTATTTGCATAGTAAACTGAAATGAAAAGAAACATCCAGTTAGTGCCCTTATTCAAGATATATGCATGTAAATTTCACTAAGCGTGTTGCAGTAAAAATGAATAGATTACATGAGAAAAACTGCGATCATTTGCCTTCGCATATTGTGATTCTTGCTTCAAGACTACCATACTGTCATGGGCATTGCCACTGCACAAGAATTAAATTATGGTCAACAATCAGTTCGACATATTGTTTGGAATTTAAAAAGAATACAGGATCTTTACCTGCAGGTGACAGGAAACCCATCAAGGTCCCTGGTAATGGAGCGTCCGTCATCATTCAACAGGCGAACATTCTGTGAGGTGCACATTCGATAACAGTTACATTCCCTCCCAAGAAACTGATTGTAAAGTACTAATGAGTATGAATGTAACAAGCTTTGACCTAACCTCAAATTTTATACTAGTTGTGCTGCTCCATTTGGAACTTGCTGGTTCATTTAGATCCAATCCAACTGATAATCGAGACAAATTCACGCCTCCACTCCCTGAACGAGAGAAATTGTCCACAGGTATACCATGGACTCCAATCTCAGGTGAAAGTGAGTGCTGTGCCAAATGATTATAAATAAGAACTGGATCCACATTCCAACTTTACAATTGGGTTTTGCTAAATAAAATTAACAGCAACCTAACTATGATGTAAACTGTACCCTTTATTTCTTTCCCATCCACAAAAGGCCATGATGATAACAACTAAATCACAATATTGATGACATACCTGCATGACGAAACATTGTTGAGCAACCCATTGCGGTCGAGGCCTCCGATAAGCTACCAAGATATTCGAATCATATAACCCCTTATCCCACGATACATCAAGCTTCTCACTCCCACCAAATAAATTTGGGTGTTTGATGCAAAGACTGCAACAAAAACATTGAAATAGGTGTTGGAGTAATCCCCAAAATCTAAATTCGATTGCCACCCAACTCAAGAAACCAAGGAAACTATCTCTCCAACTCCAAATACATTTGGTGCACCAATCTGCTATACCAGAAGAGGTAAAGAGGAAATAACAAAATCATACCAACAAATATTTAAGTCAGTATCTAAAACTCAGAAATTCTAATCATATATCCTTTACCCGCATTTGGTCACCAACCAAAGATGGCATCCTTAATAGAAAGAGGAAACCTAGTTCCAAATTATCAAAATAAAAAAAGAGTGGAGAAGAAACTAAACTGAAACTACCTGCCGATTAGTAGGGAAAGAGGACTGCCAGAGTTCCTGTTAGATAAAGAAAGTGAAAACAAGTTAAATAATTACTGAAACCCATTAACTAAAATCCCATTAGGAAGAAAAATAAAGGGTGAAAGAGCAATGAAAAATTAAAGCATGAAGTAAGAACCTTAAAGAAGGAAGCCTCATAGAAGCACAAAGCTTGTGGGTGAAATCGACATTAACATCAATCTTGGCTGTTCATTACAAATTAAAAGATTGGAAAACAATATCATTTTCATTAAGAATAAAGCAATAAATGTGGCAGCCACTGTAACCAGAAAAAAAAAATAGAACAAAAAATAAAACAAAAGACTGACCTTTGCCTGCATGGATGCTCTTCTGAGCCCCCATAGAGCTGGAGAAGAAAAAACCATTAAGCAAAAGAGAATGGTTGGATAAATGGTTGAGTTGGTCAGTTAGACAAAGATTGCATTTTGCACGAAATGACAATTATGCAAAACAGCAAAGACAGAAAAGAAGCGTCTTGTGTTTTGAGTGATGTTTTTCTTTGGTGAAGGGGAAAGAAGCTCAACCCAACCCAACCCAAGTTTCAAGTTTGTTATCTCCTTTGCTTCTTCTTTGGTCTTACTTGCACGTGGGCCACTGTTTATCGGTTCTTTTTTTTTTTTTCTCTCTCTTTTATGCATATCTTTTTCCCTTGGGGCCTTTTTTTTTTCCTTAAATTTTTACAAAGTAGCCATGACTGACTTGGAATACATTCAATAAGTTACTGCCCTACAGGAAGGAGTAGATGTAATCCAATTATCATATTTGTGCCCTTGGAGCTAATCTCTAAGTTAATACCAATAAAAAAAGGGGTAAGCTTTAGGTAAAATTTTTCAAGGCAAATGCGTGAGGTTTTTTTTATTGAGTTCCATTAAAGAAAATTAAATTTAAAAATCCAAATCAATAAATTAAAAAAATTTATTACAAAAACAAAACATATAAAATTTCAATTTTAATAGGCCTGACAAGAAATTAGAGACTTGAAATTCTCATCAACTGATCACCTTTATAGACAAGTAGCAATTAGACTTAATTTAATTTCTGAAGCGATCTCCAACAAAGTAATGGAAGTAACAGCATTGTAATTTACACAATTTCTGTAATGCATGCCGATGTGGCATCAGTCCAAAAGCTACCAATTGTCACTTTTGCCAAGATGTTTTGCTTCCATTCTCAACTCCAATGAACAATTTCATGAAAAACAAAATTGACAATGATATTAGCAAAGCAGAGAGGTCGTTGTGGCTTTCAATATCCACATGATGAATTTGATATTAAGTATCCCTGGTCAAAATGTGGCTTTCAATACCTATATAGCTATGTCCAAATCCAGGTAAACCAACAAGTAAATGGAAAACACAAAACAAAAACAAATCAATCTCTAAGCCGTAAGTAAGAAACTCAAACTTGTATTAACCTATCTCTCTGTGTTTGGATTGCTAGCCAATCCAGGCTCATGATCTTTCCTTCCTTTCTCTGGCTTCTGTGCTCCCTCCTACAAAGAATCCCTCTTTCTCAGCTCTGTATTTATATAAATTTGAGTTCTGACTTCACCCAATCGATGTTCCGTTGGAACTCCCTGAGTTCCTCTTCAGATTCCGAAAGCAGCTTTTCATATAAAGCTGATTCACCCTCCTTTATCATTCGAGTATAGGACAGACCTGCAGTAACCAGCACTGACCTCAAAAGCAAGATTATTTTATGAGCTTGATCCATCCTATCATTTAATTTCAATTTTTCATATAGTCTTTCCGTGTCACTTCCAAATACTGTTGCCATTCTCATCACCAGTCCATCTAGCTTTAACCCTTCCGGATTTTCCATCATGTAAATGATCTTATAGACTGAAATGGGTACCATCCCAAAATAGATTTCCATCATATGTTTCAGCTTAGACTGCAAGTCTTGGAAAATGGTCTCTTCTGCTTCATTACCTGAAAACATATAGTAAATTTCATACATGAGGTCAACAAAGACAGATTCAATGTGGAAAATCCAATTCCTTAAGACTCTCAGAAATCTTATTCTCGTATGCACAGTCACAAGATCTAAATCATCACCAGAATCTGAGGCTTTTGGTGAAACATTCAGATCAAGTTCCTCCTTTATGTATATTTTCTTCTTCAACTCCTCAAATTTCTGTTTCAGTTTCTTGACTCTAACCCATTTCAGTTCCCCTGCATCTTTTTCCTGCAATTCACCATCGTCATCAAGCATTATTTGACCCTCATCTTCAAGAAATAGACGCTCACTTTTGACCAGCCTCCTGTACCCCAGAGATGTTTCTATCTCCATTGCGACATCCCATGGAAACCCATACAATTGAATAGTAACATCATACAGGCTAAATTCTCCACTTTCTAATTTTTTCTTTAGCCCTTCACTCGTCTCTTGTCCATCTTCTTCAGTAAAAGCAAGACTTCCAAGATCCGTAGCTTTATTCTCTTTAGAACTCTCTTCAATCCCACTGCATTTTGGCACTATATTGTAATCCGTCATCAACTCAATGACCCTCTCATTCAATTCATCCCCTCTTTTCTTTAACCCTTCAAGACCTTCAGCTAAACCTACCAACTCATTTTCTCCTTTGGTTCCTATCACTCTAAGAACCTCATCTTGCAACTGAGAAAGATCAAAGTTGCGACTATTACCTTCGCCGGATTCATAGAACGGTGCCAGCAACTCATAAAAATCCTCCTTTAAATCTTCTTGATTTGCCTTGAGTTCTGCTGCTGCCCCTGCCAATATATTAAGCACTTTGGTACTCCTGTCTTCGCTTACTTGGTCAAGATTTTGGTCAGTCAGGGAGAGCGTCTGATTGAGTTGGCTAACCATTTGGTGAATGTCTTTGTCTTCGGTAGCCATTGATGATCAAAGAAAAAAGAAATGAGATTAACAATAACAAGAAGAAGGAAATCTTGGCATAGCGAGAGAGAGATAGAGAGGATAGAGTTTTGGCGCGCAAATGTGGGTTGGGGGTTCGGTAATTCAGTTAGATATAGCGAAGTTATTTGATTCGATCACGTGAGGATAATGTTTAATTAGATAACAGTGAAGGTTCTTGAATTTCTTTTGTCAATTATTTGATATTCTATTTAGCTAAAAAAAATATTTATTTGATATTCCAGTTTTTCCCTCTCCCCTTTAGCCAAAGGAGAAATGGAAAACATCTTGTTAATGCCCAATATATCAAGGTGAAAAAGCCTTCTTACCATACTTTTTATTTATGGATTTTTAATTTTTGTTGAAGCTAATCTATATTAATTAGTGATGATATTTATTCTAAATTAGGACTCTAAAAAATGTAATTCAATATAAATTAAAACTTTATTAATTAATTAAAATTAAAATTTATAATTTATAATAAAAGATGCTTTCAAATGACAACTTAGAAATATATTAAATGATGTTATCTTTTTTTTTTGTCAATTCAAAGTTTCACACACATTCATATATGTACTACATATGAATACTTCTTTTATATATTTTTAAATAATTATTATATGTTCAAATAATAATCAAGTTCTTTCTTTTTTTTTTATCTAATTGGAACTTCTTAGTGTTATTCACGTAAAGCTGTTTTAAAAATACCATTAAGAGAAGCTAAGATAATGTTAAGCAAACTTAATGTATGAATACTGTAAGATGTAAAAGATTGTTTGATAATATTTTAACCTAATTTTAATAAATAAAGAAATTAACTGAACCAAATCATATGTTTTAACATGGAAAAAAAACGTAACATAAAATATTTTTGAATAATTGAATATAAAAAATAAAATTAAGATAAAGTGTTAAACAAAATTAAAAAAAAAGATTAATTAAAAAAAATAATTTTCTTTATAATAATATTATGAATTAGTAGTGATTGATAAGGTGGGTCAAACAGCGGCCTATGCAAGGAAGACTTTGGTTGGATGGGGCTAATGACAATGTCTTTCACGTAGGTGGTATAGGCTGGGGCGCTCGGCCCTTGACCACAAAAAAGGCCCTTTAACAAAAGGAATTTAAAGACCGGAAAAAGAAAATTGAAAGGAAAAACGTAAACGCCATTTGCTCTTTCTTCCTTTGTCTCTGCTCCAAAGCCTCCAACGTAAAAGCAACACAAATCAAACCCAACTCAACCTTCTCAAGTCTTTTTTTTCTTTTTCTGGGCATTGGTTTATCTGAATTTGAATGAAAAGAGATGGGGAAGAATGAGAAGACAGGTCTAGGGAGAGCCCTGATGAAGCATCATAATTCAATGATACAACAATCCAAAGAGAAAGGGAGGTTTTATAAGAGCCAGCATAAGAAGGTTTTGGAATCTGTGACAGAAGTTAGCGACATCGATGCCGTCATCGAGCAGGCTGAGGAAGCTGACCAACTCTTCTCTATCCAGCACCCCACCCCTAACCTCCTCATCAATTTGTAAGCTCTAGATTAGTCTTTTATTATTATTATTTGGTTTAAGGATAGTTGTAAAAGATGACCCTGTTTTATTAAGTTGGTGAAAGTTTGGATTTTTTGTGTGGAGATTGTCTTTTAGAGTAATTGGTTGATTTTGTTTTTGAGTTTTATTTGTTTCTCATTGGTTGGAAATTATTTATTTTTTTCTGATGTTTGTTAGTCTTACAGCTTGGACTTTGATTGTAATAGTATTTTTAGTGAGATGTATGCCTAATGGTATGTATGTTGCAAGGATTTTCAGATTTGACTTTGTTGTTAATTTTTTTAACTAAGGTTACCAGAATAATGTGTTTTTAATTAGAAGCTATGTTACTTTGTCTTTGGAGAGTTCATTGAGTCCCATTAGTCCTCCCCCCTCCCTTTTTAATAAAAGGATTTAACTTGATGTGTAGGCATAAGGAGATGGTTGCAGATAAGTGTCCAACTCATTCTTAAGTTGAATGTGTTGATATTAGTTCTTTCTCATATCTTTAGTTTGCCACTTTTTTCTTTTTAGAGCTTTTTGTTTATAGTGAGTGATTCTTGATCCTTTTTTCTTTATGATTTATAGATTCAAGCCTATACAACTAATCTTTAATTTTTGATATCAGTGGTTTATCTGATGCCTGTTGTTTGTGACTAGGGACACAAGCTCAAGCACCAGTGGTATGACACCTGAAGAAAGGAGAGAGCAACAGAAGAAAGAGGAGGCACTGCATGCTAGTAGTCTCCGAGTTCCACGCAGGCATGTCTTATTGTTTTACCAAAAACCAAGTTTCATATGTATGATTAGAATCTGAAGATTTTTTCTATTCATATAGGCCATCATGGAATGCTGGAATGTCTGTTGAAGAGCTAGATGCCAACGAGAAACAAGCTTTCTTAGTTTGGCGCCGGAGCTTGGCAAGGTTAGGCTATAACTTATTTGAACGTTTTCTTCTTTTGAATCACTTAAAAGAGGTCAATGACAAATTATGTGATCAAGACTGTCAAAAGTAGTATTTAATTGCACAAGGATGGCTTGATCAATATTGTCAAGGATATGTCCTGGGTTTCATCCAAATTAAGCCTTCAACCAGGTCCAGAAAAAGTAAAGAGCAACTTTACCAGCCATAACAAACCTAGAAAAAACTTGAAATCAATTTGTCTCCATCTCTAAATGATTTGATGTTTTATATGTAAAGTTAGTAATTACAGGTATTGTTCAAAACTGGCTTAAAGGTCCGTGTCCCTCTACCTGTTTTGTTGTTGATAGTGTGCAAGTCATGTCTGAAGAGAAGCATACTTTGAATAAGCCTGTTCACATAGACGAAAATTTTATGATAGGAATGATTCTTCATGCCTTATATTTTATCTTTGCAAATGGAAGCATCTAGGGAGTTGGCTTAATATCTTTCCATGTACTTTGTGTTCTCATGCCTTTCTATTTATTGCAGACTTGAGGAGAATGAGAAGCTTGTTCTCACTCCATTTGAGAAGAACTTGGATATCTGGAGGCAGCTTTGGCGGGTTCTTGAACGCAGTGATTTGGTATGATCTTTGTCTCTTGTAATGTAGAAATTTCATATTTTTTTTGTATGAAAGGTAAATATCTTTCTACATTATATATATTGTTACATGTATGATTGACCTGAAGAAGTTGTATTAGATTGATTTGCTTAACGCAGTGTTGTCTAAGGCATGAGGTAGAATCAAAATGGAGGGCCAGAGGTGCTAGATGCCAAAAGAAAAAAAAAGCAAGCAAGCTTACCTATGTGAAGCAATGCACTCATTTTCAAAAATAGTACACACATTAATGTTTGTTAACATAAAAGATCAAGCATTCTCAATTATCATATACTTTCACCCTAGTTCTTATCTCCAACAAGAAGTCACAGTTGGATAATATCACCCTTATTTAGTTCTTGTAAAAAGACAAGTATGGCAAATTAAGAAAACAAAATGACACTTAAGCCAAGGGTCCCTTGTAAAAATATGTGCATAGGCACGAGATGTATGTGCCTGCATAAAGGGAATGGGGTGAGAGGTGAAGGGAAGAAAGGGGGGGGAGGCACGGACGGGAGGAAGGAGGGGGTTGGGATGCCTGTCTAGACTTACTAATTTAATTTTTATTTATTATTAAGTGAGAAAAGATTTACACTTGTTTGAAGCAAATATATGAATCAAAAGCATGTGATTCTGAGGGTTTTTCCTCTCTTCAATTTTCCTAATTCGGTCAACCTTTTCTTTCTTGTGTTCCTTGTGCTTTTTCCATGCTATTAGATGCACCTTACTAATATTCTGATCACATTGTGTTCCTTCAGCTTGTGATGGTTGTTGATGCAAGGGATCCTCTGTTTTATCGTTGTCCTGATCTTGAGGTAATATAGTATTTCTCTTGTCCAGAATATGTTGCTCTTTAAATAATGCTAAAGTAGCTTCAGATAGGTAGAGCTTCTGCTTATTTGAGATGTCTTGCGATTAATTAATGCGCATTCTGAGACAAATGGAATTATTTTTTAGAAAGAGGAGGTGCGAGGGAATTTCTTAGTAGTGTATCGCACACTCCTTCAGATGCTAGAATGATAACAACTCTCTTCAAATTTTGATTGATAAAAATTTAAGTTCTGCTTAATACATATACGCTTGTTTATCTTCATGTGCAAAATTGGGTTTTCATTATTGGAGTGCATTTGCATTAATTCCATTGTATATTATGAAGCAAATTGTTGAAAGACCATCTTCAGTGGTAACGTTCTAAGTTTTGCATCTTTCCAATGTCCAATAGGGAAAGAAGTTAAGGTCAATTGAAATTATACCCATTTTAATTCTACTTGAGAAACAAATGTAGAATAGTGATCATTTACCTAAAAAAAAGCTTTAGAATGGTGATCATATTGTTTGTTGTCCATTCTCATACTTCTCCTTTTTTTATATATTTATTTATTTATTTATTTTCATATTACTTAATTGGATGGTGATTGCCTGGGTTGCTCACAAATTTGTTTTAAACCAATTTTTTAAAATGTAGGCATATGCAAGAGAGATTGATGAGCATAAGAGAACATTGCTTCTTGTAAACAAGGCAGATCTTCTGCCAGTTTCTGTCAGGTTAGTATCGATTCTTACATGTCTGCTCTGCCATGGATTGATTTCAGTTTTTCGACCTCTTACAATCTTTATTGCTTCTGTTCTTTGTAGGGAAAAATGGGCAAAATTTTTTCGCTCTCATAAGATTCTCTTTCTGTTCTGGTCTGCTAAAGCTGCTTCTGCTACATTGGAAGGAAAAATGCTCACTGACCCATGGAAGACCCAAAATAGCATGCAAAAGAGTGATGATCCCGACACAAAAATATATGGGAGGGATGAGCTCTTGGCCCGTTTACAGTCTGAGGCAGAAGAAATAGTCAAAATGAGGAAATCAGGCTCCAGTACCTCTAGATCATCCAATATTCAATCTCCTAGTTGCAATGCTGAAGGAACTTCAGCACCAAAGAATGTAGTGGTGGGATTTGTGGGGTATCCTAATGTTGGGAAAAGCTCAACTATAAATGCTTTGGTAGGCCAGAAACGTACCGGTGTCACCTCCACCCCAGGGAAGACCAAGCATTTCCAGACATTAATAATTTCTGATGAGCTGACTCTATGTGATTGTCCCGGATTGGTGTTTCCATCCTTCTCAAGCTCAAGATATGAGATGATTGCTTCAGGGGTGTTGCCAATTGACCGGATGACGGAGCACAGGGAGGCTGTGCAAGTTGTTGCTAATCGAGTCCAAAGGCACATTATTGAGGATGTATACAAAATTAATTTACCAAAACCTAAGCCATATGAATCACAGTCTCGGCCTCCTCAGGCCTCAGAATTTTTGAGAGCTTATTGTGCTTCACGTGGGTATGTTGCCTCTAGTGGACTACCAGATGAAACTAGAGCAGCCCGCCAAATTTTGAAGGATTACATTGATGGAAAACTGCCTCACTATGAAATACCACCTGGTATGGCCGATGAAGGTGGTGTGGAAGATGATGGGAAACCAAGCTTGTCTGAAGTTCACAATTCAGATGCATCTGATGTTGATGGTTCTTTGGAAGATGGAAGTGAAACTACACCTGTGCTAAAGCACGTGCTGGATGATCTTAGTTCCTTTGACCTGGCCAATGGACTTGCTTCCAAGAAGGCAACAGTTAAGAAGTCAAATGCATCCCATAAGCACCACAAGAAGCCCCAGAGGACGAAGGATCGGTCATGGAGAGTTGGGAACGATGATGATGATGGAATGCCAGTAGTCCGAGTCTTCCAGAAGCCAGTGAATTCAGGTCCTCTTAAGGGTTAATGAAGCATCGACTGAACAAGTACTAGGATAAACCAGTGCCTTCTCTTGCTTGGTTGAATGCTTCTCCTACGGACACTCCATGGAACGAAATTTATTAGTTGGCTGCTGGTTTAGATACCCCTTCGTCCCTACAAGGATGACTAAAGGGAAGAGAGATGAATATATATATGCAGCTTATCCACGCATATGGTTGGAATGCAGTTTTGTTGCGTTGCAGAATACGTCACCCGATGGGGGCTAAACGGAAAGTAGATCCCTCCCTTGGTGTATATCTTATTGTTGCTCTCTTTTTTTTTTTTTTTCCTCCTTATATTATTTGTTTTGAATATTTTGATGGAAAACAACCTGCTACTTCTCCAGTTGAGTATTTGGAATGTAATTGAGCCTGAGCCTGAGACTGAGTTGTCTGAGTAGAAGTTCAAGGTTCAAACTCCAACTTACTAGAAAAAGTAATCAAATTATTCTATTCTGACTTAATTATTAAATTAAAATCAAGGCTAACTTCAAATTTGAGTATTTGTAAGTGGTATACTTTTAGGCTTGGGGTGGAATTGGCATTTTTGAGGCAAAATTACTAAATGAAGGTATGTGATGGGATGGGACACCTGATAGCCCGCCCATAAGGTGAATCAGTATTATATCAAAGGTGGAGTCCGAGGTTGTCAGGTTTAAAACAAGTTAGTCCATTTACTTTTAGGCCCACTATAATTTTCATGCCACAGCTCATTGAGATAGGCTGCAAAGTGACTCATTCAACCAATTAGCTGACAGTTTGTTGTTTGTAGGGTAAAAATGCCAAAAAGTTTATAAATTATATGTAAAAATAGTATAATAAGAAAAATTGACATGTCCATTAAAAGCTTTGTCAAATCCAGTTCCCAATCTTTTGAGTGACAAGTATGGTATGGTGTAATATATATATATATACACAGAGAGAGAGAGAGAGAGAGAGGTTTCAGAAGTGCAAGTATGGTATGGACCATTATATCCTGTCAACGTCTTCAAAAGCTCTACCCTTCCATGAGTGTCCCTTTTCAAGAATTAATTCCAAGTACATGAACCTCTCAACTTTTGCAAATTTATCCATAGGAAAATGACATGATGGACAAACAAAAGAATATAGAGAATCTCTCTTCTCTTATTCTTATTTTATGATGTTTTCTTTGCATTTCCAAAAAGCAATTTCTTCAATTCTCTTCGGTTGTAGTACTTGTACCTTCTTTCTTTTTTTCGGAAAAAATAAAAATAAAAAGACTCCTCAATTAGTAGGTCCATAAGAACCAATACCAAACACAAAAAAAACATGTTACTTTATATGTAAAAATTGACCGGTTTTCCATATACAGCTACTTCATTATTGAAATATTTCATTTTCGAATGGGAAAAAAATTAGGTACCTTTGGTGTCTATAACTTTAGTATTTTTTCTTCGACACTTAAAATTCATTGGTGGAGATATTGACCGTATCTCATAAGTATCGTGCATTCGAGATTATTGTTAACGTATATTAAAATTATATTCATACTCATTTGATACGTGGATTATACAAGGAATTAAGTATAAATAGAATAGATAGTGAGAGAAGTGGATATGCTGACTAGGTCCAGCTATCATCCAAAGAAATTTCAACCTATAACATACCTACTAATTACAATTAAATGTAATTAGTTGGATTGCTCCATTTATAACCCATCTATTCAGATAATTATAGATTGGATTAATTTTTTTGGAAGGATTTAGAACGTCTTTTAATGTACTGAAAACTTAATGTATTCTTTTTTTAACCATATCATATATATAGGACTACCCATTAACAAAATAAATCAAAGGGTACAGTTAAGACTCGAGGTAACTTAAGTTGTTTGGTACCTACCAAAAACAGAAGAAGCAATATGCTGTCTATTGTTTTGGCATTTGGCTTTTAATATCTTTATCGAAAAATAGCATTTGATTATGACTCTGGCTACGAGATTTCAACAACCTATCAATACAACTCTCTCATCTTTTACTTATTCAACCAAAATGGAATTTATTTATATAAATCTTTATTCTATTGCCGACTATACATTCTTTCTTTTTTTATTTTTAAATTCTATTAATTTTATATTCGAATATTCAACTTAACACTAAGTACGTTATACATATTATCGATTTTAAAAGAATTGAATTCAGATCTCCGTACTTTAATATATATAATTTTTCAGTGCCTAATAATTAAGGGACGTTAACATACCCAAGTTTAATTTTGAAATGGCCTTTTTCTAGATTCCTCCAAACCTGCAAAGCAGTGTTGAAACTTAACCAACCTTCTTTAGGACTTTTTATCTATGTCTTTCCCTTCTTTGTTTTAAGCTTTTATAGGATTTTGAAATAAGGTTAAACTTTATTAGTTTATTCAAGGTTATTAACAAATTTATTATTCATCTTTAATACATATACTGAAACATTTAACTCATTAATTAGTTCATAATTTTCTATCTAAAAAAGCAAAATTCAAATCATCTTCTCTCAATTAAAATATATATATATATAATTTATATAAAATATAGAGAAAATTATGAAAAATAGTCTTTCTACATTTTAAAAATAATCATTAAAATAAATTTAACTGTTTTTTAATCATATTTAGTCATGACTTGACAAAAATACTTTTAAAACTATTTCAAATAAATTAAACCGTTCATGGCAATTTCTCTCTATTTGTGTTTCAGATTTCTCTCTCTCACTTCTCAGTTTCTCAAATTTTATCGATTTTTCTCTTCGCATTCGTTTGCTATGCTTCCGATTTCTCTCTCTCGTATTTTCAGATTTCTCTTTCTTACGCTTTCAAGACACTAAGCAATGGTTTTGATGTGTTTGGGTAGGTGACTATTTGGAAATTTTGATTTTTAAGTATTTTGGGTAAAACTAAAACGGTAGAAATGATCACAAATATTTGAAATAGCTTTTAATTGAATCAATTTGGAGACCTAAACACCAATAAACTCAAAAAATTGAATTTTATAAACCTAGGTTTTCAAAGGAATTTTTTTTTATTTTTAGTTGAAATAGGTGTTTTAGATAAGAAAATTTATGTTTTGATTTATGAAAATATGTTAGAAACACTTTAATCGGTGTCAAATTGTAAAAAAAAAAAGAAAAAGAGTTGAGCGGATTTGAAGTTTTGGTTTGTAAGTAACAATAACATTTTAAACATTAAAGTGTAACAAAATATTTTTGAATATGACGTGTAATAATAATATTTTTTCAACATGGCATGTAACAATCTTTTTTAACCATGGCGTGTAACATGTTTTTGTACATGACGTGGAACAACAGTTTTTATTTTCAACATGACATGTAATAACCTAACAATGACATGTCACATATTTTTGTACATGGCGTGTCACATGTTTCTGTACATGGTGTGTAACAACCTAACCATAACGTATCACATGTTTTTGCACATGACATGTAATAACCTAATCATAACATGTAACATATTTTTGTACATGACGTGTAACATCATAACGTGTAATTTTATTAAGGGTAATTTTGTTCAACTTGATTAAAAATAGTTAAAATTATAAAGAGAATTATTTTTGAAAACATCTTATCTTTAAAGATTATTTTTAAAAATACCCCTAAAATATACATAATGTGCCATATTTGGTGTCTCATTTTATCACCTTTTCATTGAATTTGTGGGTCATTTGACATTGAATTGATGTTTTTTTGTTTCCTCTTTTGTTCCAAAAAGAAAAAAAAAACGTGTGTCTTGTCCAATTGTAATAACAATTCCCTCCCATTAACTTTCCTATTCCATTTTTAATTCCTGACATAAAACTTACTTGAATCTAGTCCTATATGTTTCTTATACCTTCTCTTGTTAGGAACTTCATTTTATTTTTCAAAAAAAATATCCTTATGAGGATAAAATGATTTTTTTAATTTTTATGTATTTTTTAAAAAATATAAATATTTAATTTTAAATTTTTATTTTTAATTTTACTTCATTAATAAACTAATAACATTTAGTGAGTTGACAATATATAAAAATCATATACTGTTAGTGCATCAAATATAAATCGTTAAACATTTATGATCTCCTTTCCTCTCCTTTTTTTTCTTTTTCTTTTTCTTTTTATAATGAAAATGAATTAACATTCTAACAACAGGTTGTATTAGGATCTCACATAATGTAAATCACAATGTAAAACCTCACTAATTCTTTTAACAGAAGAGTATATGTTTTTATGAAATTAGGAGCAACTATCATTATACAACCTTTTTTACTAAGAGATGAAGTTTGGCCAAACTTTTCTAGAGCCTTTTGTTGGGTATGTTATGCCACTTTTGTTCATATGACATGTTCCTATCACAATTACTGATCCTTGACATGACAGTTTGCCCCCCTGCCTTACAAACCAAACTATGTATAAAAGGAATTTCATTTCATTTAAAAAAAAAAAAATCTGTTCAAAATGTCTAAATAAAAATAATTTTATGATTTTTTTTATAATTAAATGTAAACTCTTATATATTTCACCCATGAAATGTCTCTTTAGAGACATTTAACATGAATAATTCTTTATTGAACCATCGTAACAGAACTTTTATTATTAAAGACATAGAGTTTTGCGATATAAATGATTATAAAAGAAGTAAGTATAATTAGTGTTTAATCAAGTATAGATCAAGATTTGTTATAGCACTTCCTTGACTATATCATTTAAGCATGTACCTTTTTTCCATTAAAATTCTCCTTTGCTTGGGACTGGCAATGATATGTACAAACATATCCCAACAATGTCAGGACACAAGTCTGATCTGGCACGTGGCTTTGTCCATGTGGCACTTCGAATCGGATCCATCCACCTCACCTGGACACTATCAAACCCTCACTGCCATACCTTAGGTACCAGTCTTCCTCCTCTCATTGGCTAATCCCGAAAGTTAGCCGCAGCAATTTAAACCTTTCACAATCTTTTCTCTATCAACGCGGAATTGGCTTAATCACAAAAAAAATCTGTAAATATAATCCTCTGCTTAATATGAATAAAATACATAAAATTTTATTTTTAAATATATATTATTTATAAAAGCATCGTCACATTTATTTTTTATTTTTAAATTTTGAATAGGTTAATCTAACCTTCAATAAAATGGCTCTTATTGATGGTCTTTCATTAACATTAATTTTAAATAAATACACGAATTTCATAAAATGTAATACCATGTTACCTTAATTTTAGAGATGGAATAATTTATATAATCTTAAATTTTATTTTATTATAAAAAACTTGATTTCATGTTTATTTATCAGAAAGACACGTAAAAATAAAATATACTGTTACATGTTGCCGGTAGTTATTAAACAAATAAAAGGTAACTGTACGACAAAAACTGAATAATAAGTGCAATGCACGTATTTAATTGTTGTATATATTATTAGTAGTATTATAATAGAATAGTGAGAATAAATACAATATCTAGCGAAAGCCAGCTCCCACCCCATATGTATTTGTCAGGCCGGGGAGGATGCTTTTCCCCACGCGCTTTTTCCTTAGTGGGACTTTGAGCGTGAAACTGCTTTTGGGTGGCTGAAGAGGACACTTGGTGGGCGGGGTTACTTCAAAACAAACAAAAACAAGTTAAGAGTATTAAATGCCATTTTCGCATATCATGAATGAGGAGGATAAAACTTGCGTAAAAGAATTAAGAAACTATGTCATGGAAGAAAAAATTGAATTTGTAATTGGTAATTCTTTTCATGAATCAATAATTATCTAAATGATTACTGAAGAAACTTTTTTAATTAATCATTGGTTGGCCAAATCTTTGCATAACGTTATATTGAAATACATATATTAATTAGTATTAACCTTTTTACATTTTTATTTAGTCAAAAGACCTATCTAGTTCTTGAACATTTTAATTTTATTCAATTTATTTTCTATATCTAAAATCGAAGTAATTTAATTTCTTAATTTTAAAAATTTTTTCAATTCAGTTTCTTTTCTTAACGGCATCTAATTTTCACATTCAAAGGGATGACGTCAGTGTTGACGTGGCATATTTTGATAACATGACGTGAGATGATGATGTGGCATGTCACGTGGCGCCAACGTGATGGCGTGGCAATGCCACATGACACTAATATAATGACGTGACCATGCTGACATGGCAGGTCAAAAAATTTTCAAAATAAAAAATTTTGCTATGTCATAGGGACTAAATCGAATAAAAATATATAATACAATGATTAAATTAAACAAAATTGAGATATTGAGGGACTAAATTTAAAAAAATATTTAAAAAATACAAATCTTTAAGTAGATTATTGATATATTTATTAATAAGCCAAACATGTAAATGTAAAAGATTTATGATGTCAAAAAATATATATAAATATTTTCTCACTTGATTATTTGATTCTAGAATATTTACATTAATTTAACATTTTTTGCAAAAATTAAGTTTGTATTCTCCTTCTATAAAAAAATTTAAAAAAAATTTCATACTTAAAGTCAAATTTAAATAAATAACTTACATTACGTTATAAGAAAATTATTTATAAATTGTATTAGAATGTAATGCAAGTTATTTATCTAAATTAGACTTTAGGTATGAAATTTTTTTGAAATTTTTTTATAGAAAAAAGAATTCAAACTTAATTTTTGTAAAAAAGATAAATTAATGTAAATATTATAGAATCAAATAATCAAATAAGAAAATATTTATATATATTTTTTAACACCATAAATCTTTTACACTTAAATATTTAGCTTATTAATAAATATGTCAATAATCTACTTAAAGATTTATATTTTTTAAATATTTTTTTCAATTTAGTCCCTCAATATCTTAATTTTATTTAATTTAGTCTTTGTACTATATATTTTTGTTCAATTTAGTTCCTATGACGTGGTAGAATTTTTTATTTTAATTTTTTTATTTGCCACATGACACTAACATGTCAGCATGACACTGCCATGTCATCATATTAGTGCTACATAACATGGTGTTGAGATGATGACGTGGCATGCAACACCATGTTATCAAAATGTGTCATATCAGTACTAATGTCATTTTTTTTAACAATAAAATTGGATGCCATTAGAGGGAGGGACTAAATTGAAGAAATTTTCAAAATCAAAAGACTAAATTGCTTCAATATTGAGTACAAGAATTAAATTGGACAAAATTGAAGAGTATAGGGATTGGATAGATCTTTTGACCATTTTTATTTACAAATGTTATGTAATAAGTCCAAGTATTAGATTTTTCAATTCATTACTTTTTCCTTTTTACTTTCAATTTATCATTAATATTTTTAATAAGTACGGATATTCAAAGTTTTGTCTTTTATAAGTATATATTCTTTTCTAAACACATCTTGGTTAATATTTACAAATAAGACATATCATATCCTTTTTTGAATTGAATTAAATTAGGTTTTAATTTTCAAATTATTTTGAGAATTTTAACTAAGTTTTTATTTTTTAATATCTTATGTTTAATCAAATCTTTATACATAAATTATTAGATAATAGACTAGAAAAAAAAACCTAAATACTCATGCAAATGCCCCTCCTTCACACGCTTTAGGTGATTTTCCTCATTTACCATCTCTACTTGATAAGACGAAGTCACCAAACCCTCCCATAACCACCACGACGTTAACCCCACTACCTTTAAACACTTCGACCATCAACCATATAGCTTCACCACCGCTTGTATTTCCCCGGGTAGTAAAGAAATCCTTTCTTTAAATCACCACCATCGAGAAACCACCATTGATCCCTACATCTTACAACCCTGAAATATACAAGGACCAATCGGCTGGGTTTTTCTTCAATGATGAGATCGAAGCCTTATCTGAACCTTTTAAATTTTCTATCATTGGAAAATTCACAAAGATGCCAAAACTGAAGGAGATTCGACAATCCTTCAAAAGAATCGACCTTAATTGTGCATACAACATTAGATGGCTTGATTACAAGCATATCTTTATTAACTTGTCCAAGGAGTATGATTTCAAGAGAATTTGGGCAAAACAGGCTTAGTTCATTGTAGGTTAAAAGATGAAGACTTTTAAATGGAGTCTTGACTTCCATCCCAAGAGAGAATCACCCATAGTTCCTGTTTGGGTATCTTTTCCCAATTTTAAGACTCACTCGTTCAAGAAGTCTGCAACGATGGCTATTGCCAAAGCTATTGGTAACCCCTTGTACATTGACAAGGCTACTGTAAATGACACAAGGCCTAGCATAGCTAGGGTTTGTGTCAAATATAATTATATGAATCAACTCTATATGGATTGGCATTAAGGATCGACAAACAAAAGTTGTTACGAGAGGCTACGCACAGTAAGTAGAATTCATAAAGGTTCCTTATTTTTGCACACATTGCGCTCATGTAAGGCATCACATTAATGTATGCAAGGTTTTAGGCAAATCAAAGATTACCTCTAAAGCTACGAGTTTGGATAAACCCATGAATGATATGACCAAAGAAACTCTAAATAGCGTACCTAATAAAATAATGAATGCCGTACTACGAAAAGATGATCCAATGGCTCGTGGTAAAGGACATCTACAAGCTAAAGGTCACTTATAATGAAAAGTTGTAGAAAAGATTCAAAATAGAGGTGCTAAGAACTCCCAAGGTATCAAAATTAGTCCAAGTTTGCCTGCCAAGAATCTTTTAATGGAAACTACAAAAAAGTTCAAAGCAATTCAAGTTGATGATCAAGGTGAAAGTTATGGTGATGATGATGGTGTAATTAATGTTGATCCTAAATCTTCTTTGAATGACTCCACTGATGTGGTAAAATTGTCGAAACAGCCCATTGAGCAAGAAAAAATTTTCTCAAATGCTACCATTGGCTGCAGTAAACAAAAAAATGTGATTGAAAACCCTAATGAGTCAACTCTTTAGTTCCTGATTATATTGTACGCAAGTTATTACAAAAGGTAGTTGATAAGGCCAAATATGTTAGTTGTCGCAAAAATAAAAAGAAAGGGAAAAAAGTCAATTTTGTCAAGGCCGTTGAAGCTTAAGAGGTTAGTAGCTCTGTGTTATTATTAAAAAAAATAAAAACGTTGCTGTTGAACCTAATGCACTAATGGTTCAATCTAATCTTCATGCTGGTAAACAATGTGATGCCTCTCATGCTCCAGAAGCTGAGTATGTAAATAAGGAAATTGAATTACACCCAACGACCATAAGGCGTCGCAAGTCAGAAAGTGAACTTTCTCCTATTCTAGCTTTAAAATCCAATGTAAGAGAAAGATGTATGATGAGCAATGATGAGGTACCTCCATTGATTATTCTTCTGAATCTTCTCAATGATTAATTGTCTTATTTGGAATGTTCGTGGTGTTGCAGACAAAGCAACCCAAAGAAGACTGAAAGAATTAAAGCAAATTCATCATCTAAAAGTTATTATGATCTTGGAACCTATGGTATATGCTTCTAAACTCAATTATTTCAAAAGGCATTTTGGTTTTAAAGGGGCATTTTTGAATTATTATGAAAAATTTTGGTGTTTTTGATCTTTTGATATTTCTTGTGAATTGTTTTTAGATCATGTTTAGAGTCTAGTTGTAAAGATTTCTACTCCTTGGCTTGCTAAGCCTCTCACTGTTTCTTTAGTACATGCTAAATGTATTAGAGCAGAGAGAAGATATTTATGGGATTACATGCATGAGCAGAAAGAAGAGATTTATGGGATTACATGCATAACTTATCAGCAAAATTAAAAGAGTCGTGGCTTGTTGGTGGGGATTTTAACACTATTCTAAGCCTTTAAGAACGGCTTAATGGTACATTGCCAAATAGAGGTTCTATGGAAGAATTTGCTTAAGCTGTATTTGATTGTGGCCTAATAGACACAGGTTTTGAAGGTAACAAATTCACCTGGACAAATTCCCACATGTATCAAAGACTAGATAGAGTTGTTTATAATCAAGAATGGGGTGAGTTTTTTTCAACAACTCGTATACAACATTTATCTAGAAATGGTTCTAACCATTGTCCTTTACTAGTTTCATGTACAAATTTGCCTAATAGAGGGCCTTTTTTTTTCCGGTTCCTACATGTTTGGGTGAAGCATCATAATTTTTTAGACTTTGTTAAACAAAATTGGGCAGCTCCCATTAATGGATTCGGGTTAGAAGCGTTTTGGTTAGAGCGGCTAAGATTGAAAAATGGATTAAAATGGTGGAATAAAGAAGTTTTTGGGATATTTTTGTTAATGTCCAATTACCTAAAATTAATACATCTGAAAGTGAATTGATTTTTCAAAATTCACAAACTGCAACTAATAGAGAAGCCATGCACTTAGCTCATGCTAAATTTAATCGTCTACCTAACATTAAGGAAACTTTCTGGCAATAAAAATCAGGGGTCAAATGGCTAGTGGAGGGTGAGTGAAATACTAAATTTTTCCATATGATGGTGAGGAAGAAAAGAGTAAAGAATTGTATCTTAAAAATTCATGATAATGATGGGCAACTTATTTAAGATCCATATCTTATAAAGGAGTCAATAGTTGTTTATTTTTCCAATCTCATGAAAGCCGAATCGTGTGATTTATCTTTATTCAATGACTCACTCATTCCTACATTAGTTTCTGCAAATGATAATAATTTGTTATGTGCAACTCCTACACTTGATGAAATTAAAATCGCAGTGTTTGATATTGGGAAAAACAATGTGGCAGGTCCACATGGATTTTCATCATTGTTTTACCAACATTACTGGGACATCATTTCAGAAGATTTATTTGAAGTAGTGTTAGAATTTTTCCAAGGGGCAGCTATTCCAAAAGAAGTAACTTCTACTACATTGGTCTTAATGCCAAAGAATGATAATCCCTTGTATTGGAGTAAATATAGATCGATTAGTCTTTGTTGTCTTTAACAAGCTAATAACTAAGATTCTTAATAATCGATTATCTAGGGTGTTACCTAGCATTATATCAGATAATTATAGTGGATTTGTTGGTGGAGTTTAATCAATGATAATATTCTTTTGGCCCAAGAGTTAACACATAGAATTGATCATAAGGTCAAATGAGGAAATGTGGCAATTAAACTTGATATGATGAAGGCATATGCTCGTTTAAATTGGAATTTCCTCTATATTATGTTACGGCAATTTGGATTTTATGATCAATGGATTGATTTGATACGGCGATGTGTATCTAATTATTGATTTCAGTATTAGTTAATGGCGTGTCTGCAAGATATTTTAAATTTGAAAATGGTTTACGACAAAAAAATTCAATTTTCCCATCACTCTTCATCTTTGTTGCTGGATATCTCTCTAGAGGTCTTAATGCACTGTATGCATAATATCCTGAAGTACATTACTCCTCAAGATGCTCTTTACTGGTAAGTCATCTTTCTTTTGCGGATGATATTATCATTTTCACTAATAATAGCCAATCTTGCTTGGCAAGGATTAAGAACCTTTTACAGGAACATGAGAATATTTCTAGCTAGAAAATAGATACTCAAAAAGCTATTTAATCAATGGTAAACATATGTCTCCTTCATGAGTTCAACTTATTTACTCATGTACAGGCTTTGTTCATAAGAAATTGCCCATCACTTATTTAGGTACACCATTGTACAAGGGACCAAAGAAAGCCTTCCTATTTTATTCTCTTATTACCAAAATCAGAGATAAAATCTCTAGTTGGGAGAATAAAATTCTTTCTTCAGAGGGTCGGATTACATTGTTAAAAAGCGTGTTAAGTTTCATGCTATTGTACGTTCTGCAAGTCTTGAAGCCACCACCTTGTGTCATTGAAAGAATTAAACAAATGTTTAATAGTTTCCTTTGAGGAGACACATCAGCATCAAAATATATTCATTAGACCACTTGGAAAAAATTTTGCTATCTTGGGGAGAAGGTGGGCTTGATATCATTGCTTACATGATGTATTTGAGACTTTTAATCTCAAATTATGGTGGAGGTTACGCACTATTGACAATTTGTGAGCAAGATTCATGAAGGCTAAATATTGTGCTGGTAGTGCTCCTATGCAAGTCTAAGTGAAAATCTGAGAATAACTTAATTGGAAACGATTAAAAAGTAGTGCCATAATTGTTGAAGATGATATAAGTTGGATGATTGGCAAGGGTGAAATCTTTTTCTGGCATGATTGCTGAATGGCAACCAACCATTGGTAAACTACTTTCCTCTTTATATGTATTCCATGATTAAGGCATCTCACTTTTATGATAACAATATGTGGGATGTTGATAAGTTAAAAGCTTTATTGCCTGCATCTATGGTTGGCAATATTCTTTCAATTCTTATTGAAATATCTCGAAATGATAAAGCCTTTTGGATTTCTACATTTAATGGCTCATTTTCTATTAAAAGTGCTTGACATATTGTTCATCATAAAATACCAATTGAGGATTTATTTGAGTTGGTAAGGCACAAAAGTATCCCACTCTTAATATCATTCTTTTTCTGGAAAGTTATCCATGAATGGATACCAAATGATATGCGGCTTAAAACTAAAAGGTTCCAATTGGCATCCAAATGCCAAGGGTGCAACTCAGAGGAATCACTCTTTCATAATATGTGGTAATGTCCGAAGGCTAAAGAGGTTTGTTATTTCTTTTCCCATTTGTTCCAAATTCATGTTGTTCACCCCATAATATTTTGCAGGTTGTGAAGGCATGGCGTTATTTTGGTGATTACGTTAAGAAAGGCCATATTTGGGTTTTGATGCCTATCTTCATATGTTGGTTTTTGTGGGTTGAAAGGAATGATGCAAAACATGAAAACCTTAGTATGAACCCTCATCGGATCAAATGGAGAATAATGAAGATAGTAACACAATTGCAAATCAAGGAAACTTAATGCAAAATTGGCAATGGAAAGGTGATGTTTAATTAGCCAAATTGTGGAAACTTTCTTTCCCAATCAAAGCATCGAAACCCCCTTAAATTATTAAATGGTTGAAACTTGCACTCAATGAACTCAAATTGAATGTTGAAGGTAGCAGCAAGGATAATGCTCAAAGGGCAGCAAAAGGATGAGTTGTGTGAGATAATGTAAGTAACCTTGTATTTGGTTTTTCAAAAAACTTTAGTCCTCAAAATTCAATCCAAGCCTAACTCCTAGCACTTCTAAAAGGTCTACACTTGTGTAGAGATTATAATATACATTGGTTATGGATTGAAATGGATGCTAAGGTGATTGTGAATTTCATAGGAAAAGAGAACTACGATTCGCATGAAATTAGATACACATTAGCTTCTATAAGGTCTAGTTTAAAAAACTTCTCCTTTAGATTCTCATATTTATCTAGAGGGTAACCAAGCCACATACTTTTTATCAAATAGAGGTTATCTTCATCAAGGCTTGCAAGTATTCAACATTGCAAAAGGTGAATTGTCGAGTATTTTTAAACTTGATAGATTAAATTTACCTTATGCTAGATTTAAAAATGTGTAAGGAAGTAGTACTTCTAATTTTTTTCTTGCTTTTATTTCTCCTAATTTTCATGTCTTCATTTTCAACATGTAAAGAAAGTAGTAATTCCTTTAAGATTCTTCATGTTTTAGTTCAGGTACTTCTAGAGGTAAGGTATATGTTCCCCTCCCTTATGTAATTGGTAATTGAAATTAATAAAACTTTTACAGGATGGCTGGCCTTAAGAGCTTTTTTCAACCATTAAAAAACAGTCTTTATACTTTTATTTTGAATCAAATAAATATATTAATTAATTTTGTTGATCAAAACGACACTTGTCATTTTTAAAATCACGTGACGTTAACGTGGTTCATTGATATATCATAATAAATGATGATGTGACATGCTACTATTACCTGATAATGTGATCATGTGATTATGTGATTATTTCATTGTTCATGTCAATGTTATAGTACGTGGTTATAAAAATTACAAATTTCATTTTGATTAAAGACAACTAGTTAACAATTAATTATAAATATTTATTTGATTTAAAATAAAATTATAAAGACTTGATTGAATACAATAAACTTACATGTACATAAAGATTTTTTTAATATTATTAAATAGTTCAGGGATTTTTTAAAAATATTATGCCTAAAAGCTTTATATCACTACTTCTATTTTAAAGTATTTTACATAAATATCCTTAAACATTTATGTAATTCAAATTTTATTTGAATCATCATTTGCTATTTTGTAATTATTTTCTCTTAATTGCTCTTTTGAGTGTTAGTGTTTGTTTGCTCTTTTTTTTTTTTTCAATTTATCTACTTTTTAAAAGTATAAGTCGAATCAAATAAGATTTAGAGAAATTCTTAAAAAATATTTTTTTTAAAGAACTAAATCCAAAAAAAAGAATTTCAAGAAAAGCTTTAGAGAAGAGCTTTCTTTTATTTTCTTTTAAAAATATGTCAACTTTTTGAGAATTTTTTTTTTGTTTAAAAAAATGTCAACCTCTATTAAAAATAATCTCGACATTACCCGTTCAAAAAATACCCTCTCAATTCCAACACGCTAGCTTTTTATATTTTCAAAAATTTATTTTAAATAAAAAAAATAATAAAGTTAACTTTTTTTTTTATTGTGAATAAATGAATTCGTAATTAATAAAAAAATATTTATTAAATATCCTTAATAGTGATTTTAACCAAAATAAAAATTTTTATAAATTGTTTTGTCAAACAATTTATTTATAAAAAAAATTTATAAAATTAAATTTACGAAATGGCTTTAACTTAATTTTAAAAATTATTATTTTTTATAAAAACTTCGTAATAAAGTTTAAACTAAAAAAGGTAAAACTATATAAGTTTCTTTTTAACATAAGCATAAGAGATATTAGATAGTAAAATAAAATGTAATTTACAAAGAAGAGAAAAGAAAAGATGCATATTTCAAAGGGAAAGTCATGTCAGGTACATATTTTTCAATTTCATTATTGAAATTAATTACAAGCCAGTGTAATTTATTGCTTATAATAGTAATAAATGGATGCTTAAAAAGTCATTGCCTTTGAGAATCTATCTAATAAATAAATTCAACAGCCTTCAATACATCTTATTCCCTTATTTTCGTAGTGGACATCCCACTTCCACGTGTCGCTCTCTTACCCTTGAGCGTGACAAAAAGGGCGTAGCATTGCGCGTCAAGTTTTGAATTCCTCCTCAATAGGTGGCAAAAGGGCAAGACTCCTTGCAAATAGGAACCGGTAATCACCGTTAATATTTGAACCCTATTTCCCGTGCTCCGCCGTCACTCCCCTCTCTAAGACGGCGCCCACTCCTTCCTTCCGTACATCTCTTTACCGGCTGCTCCCGGTCAAAAATGAAAAGCAAATAAATGAAAACCAATTTTCTTTTTATAAGAAAATAAAGAGAGAGAGAGGCTACATTTCTATAGAGAGAAAGTGAGAGATAATTTTTTTTTCCTTTTCTTTTTTGTTGTTGTTAAAAGGCTTTGAGATTGTCTCCGTTCCGTTTTTCTCCTTTCTAATTCCTCGACGGCCTTGAGGTTTGTAGGGAGAGATAAAGGAAAAAAAGGCTTCGAAACAGAAAAAGGAGGAAGAAAAACCGAAAAAGGAATTTTTTTTTCCAATCTTTTTCTCCCTCTCCTGGAAATATAGATAAATTTTCCTGCAAAGTGTTGTCGAATTTTCTTTCGAGGTGGTTAATTCACGATCTGAGCTAGGGTTTCGAAAATGTTGATCAGAGATGCGAATTTGCTTTGATTTTAGTTGGCCGATCTTGAACCTAGGGCTTAATTTTGTAACGTCAAAGAAATGGATGTGGATTCGTCGATGGTGCCAGAGACCGATCACGATCAGAATCACGGCGGAGCTTCACAATCTCCACCGCCGATGGAGAGGGAGCAACAGCAACAGCAACAACAGCAACATCAACAACAGCAAAGCCAGCAACTAGAGAACCAGGCTTCTCCGCCGGGACCTGGTGGATCTCCGCCTCCTCCTGCGCAACAACAGGCGGCAGCAGCCGCAGCTACTGCTCAGGTACAGCCGCAAACTCCGGTGGTGGGGCCGAGGTGTGCGCCGACTTATTCGGTGGTGAATGCGATTATAGAGAAGAAAGAAGACGGGCCCGGCCCAAGGTGTGGGCATACCCTAACGGCTGTGGCAGCTGTGGGGGAAGAAGGGACGCCGGGGTATATTGGGCCCAGGTTGATTCTGTTTGGTGGTGCCACGGCACTTGAAGGGAATTCTGCTGCTTCTGGGACTCCATCGTCGGCCGGAAGCGCTGGCATCAGTAAGCTCTTCTTCGTTTCTTTCATTTTGATTAGATGTTTGTGTAAGAAACCCTTAAGAGTTAGTGTAATTTAAGTGATTTAAGATGCAAAGAATTTGGCTATGTATAATGGTGCATGTTATTAAAGCTATAGATGTTGGTATATATGTCTGAGAATCTTGACACTTTTGAACCTTAGGGGATATAAGATGCATATTCTTTAGACCCAGCAATTGTAACTTCAAAGGTTTATATTTGGTGAGAAACCCTAGCTTAATGCGAGGCAAACTAATTTCGTTGTTCTTATTGCAGTAAGGCATGTAATTGTCTTCTTTTCTTTTTGGATTGGTGAAGAAACAACTACTCTAAAGAGTAAAGATGTTATTTCTTAATAAAAAAAATGAAAAGAAAATTTAAAGAGGTCAGGGGGTGCCAAAGCAAGTAGAAGGCTAATTTTTTATAGAAAAAGAGATGAATTAATATAAGTGTCTTTTAGTTTTCTCTTTGTTCAATGCCAAGTTAAATGAATTTCATCATTACTGTAGCTTGGGTTTTTGGAAGTGGCATATGAACTTTACATTCACTGGTTTTTTAGCAATTCAAAATGAATTTTATCGTTTTTGTCTTGTAGGGTAGTAGAAGACTAGAAGTGAACTGTAATCCCCCGCCTTCTTGAATCTTGTAGGAAGTTGATGTTTCAGTATTTATTTGGTGCTACTGCATTCAGTTGTTTATGGTTCTGGAGATTTGACACCCCCCTCCCTCCCTGCTTCCCTTCCTCCCAAAACCACTCTCTGCCCCTAATCTCTCTAAAGAAAAGGTTGCTGGTAGAGATGAAAGTCAAATTAATACACAGCCAATTTTCTCCTTTCAAGATGTTTTTGTGGGGCTAATTTGGACCCAATTTTTTTTTAAACCTCTGCTAGTTTTAGTCAAAGCTGAAACTACTGATATGATTGTTTTCAGCTTATGATTTAATTAAAGAACAATATGTGTATATTGTCCTACTATTACAATTCATGATCCAAGCCTCTTTATTTTATTGAAATACTCATGTTCTAGTGGCATTTGCTAGGGTAGCACCTTGCATGTTTTGGAGTCCAACTACATCAGGTTTTATGTTTTTTGTTTCCTTTGTTTTTGTTTACGGTGTAAAACTTAATGATGTTTGATGGTTTCAAGTACTACTGCATAACTATGACTGTGTTTAGCGTTGTACTAATTCAGGGCCATCTACAATTTGTTTGTATTATATGGCTGGTTGTTATTGCCTCTTTCACTCCTTTCTTTTAATAAATTAATTCTTCAGAGATTTCTCTTTTTTTTTTTTGGATGATGTTCATGCTTAAAGCTTATTTTTGTTTCAATTGAATTGCAGGACTAGCAGGTGCCACTGCTGATGTGCACTGTTATGATGTGTTAACTAATAAATGGTCTAGGTAAGCCAAGGAATAAGGGTTCATTACTGCTGTTTTACCTTGCTAAATTCCTCTTAGCTTATCATGTAATTAATTTCACAGGATCTCACCCTTTGGAGAGCCACCTACACCAAGGGCTGCACATGTGGCAACTGCGGTGGGAACTATGGTAGTTATTCAGGTTAGTACAACAATGCAGTATTTTATATATATGTTTTTTTCTGGTTACCATGTCATTATTTAGTTGAACTTTTTTCCTCTGCAATAAGGAATTCCTCATCTGAAGCTTTGATTTCAACTCAGGGTGGAATTGGTCCGGCTGGTTTGTCTGCTGAGGACCTTCATGTTCTTGACCTCACACAGCAACGACCACGGTGGCATAGGTTTGTCCTTGAAGCGTGAATGTGTATGTACCTTATTTATAGTGTTAAGTTTGATCTACTGATATGAATGTTAATTGTTCTTCAGGGTTGTTGTTCAAGGCCCTGGGCCAGGGCCACGCTATGGACATGTGATGGCTTTGGTGGGGCAAAGGTATCTCATGGCGATTGGTGGAAATGATGGTAAGTAATTTGTTATTCTGTTTTTATTGTATGCATTCTTTTAAGATTATCATGAAATTTTCTTTATCTTTTTTATTTGCATGTATGCTGAGATAATCTAATGAATTCTTTGTTGAAAAATTGATGCATCATTTGTAGGGAAGCGACCTTTGGCTGATGTGTGGGCCCTGGACACTGCTGCCAAGCCTTATGAATGGCGTAAATTGGAACCAGAAGGGGAAGGTCCACCTCCATGCATGTAATCTCTCTCTCTCTCTCTCTCTCACACACACACACACTCATGCACGCACTTGTGTTCTTGTGCCAACACAATCTTAGATTATACGGTTTAGGGCTATATGTTGCATTATGTTACTCTATTTTTATAGTGTTGGATTTCTTAGAAGGAGCAGTATGCAAGATATGAACAAAATTGTTAGTCACTTCCATTATAGCATATTCATTGCTATCTTACCTGCATGTGGTTGGACATGATAAATTGATGATTATTGATGTAACCTTACCTATTTCTTCCTTCATAGGATGTTTTAACATAGGATGTTAAAAGCTCATAGCCTTTGGTCTCTGAAATGATCTTAAGCTTGCATCCTATTGGATTGTTGTTGTTTATTTTTAGTTACTTGATAATTTATCCAGGTGATTTTATGCTATGTCCTCATTGACAATTTCTGTTTAACTAGGTATGCTACTGCAAGTGCACGCTCGGATGGTCTTCTTCTACTTTGTGGAGGGAGGGATGCAAACAGTGTGGTGAGTTGAGAAGTCTGCATTCTGTGGGGTCTAGATTTAGTAAATGTATGGCATAAGAATTTCTTTTTTGAACAGTATGGCATAAGATTTGATAAGCTATACTATTATCTTGTCACTTGTTACTGTTTTAGGGCAGGCTTTTCTTATTCAGTTAGGGTAAATCTTAAATACATCTGAATAAATATTGGCACAGATCTGAATATACAGTATCTTTGTAGAGAGGGAGGGAGAGGCATTCTAATAAAAACTGAAGAATCAGGAAATAATAGCAATGAAGATATTTTAAAAGATTGAGCTTAGATGCATGTGAAAGGTGTCATAGTTTTTTGTCGTTTTTGTTCTTTTGAAATGTTTCTATCCCTTTATACCATTAGATTTGGTCAACCTATTCTCTCTTCATGGTTTATTCTTTCTGTGATTCTTTTTTCAGCCATTGGCAAGTGCATATGGACTTGCAAAACACAGGGATGGTCGTTGGGAATGGGCAATTGCTCCGGGTGTCTCACCATCTCCAAGATATCAACATGCAGCAGTGAGTATTGTTTTTCTTCCTTTCCTTTTCTTTTTTCCCGTAATTTAGTTAACTACATGACTTCTTTTAGTTAGATGAATCACATGTACATAACTATGTTTCTAGGTCTTTGTCAATGCAAGGCTCCATGTTTCTGGTGGGGCACTTGGCGGTGGACGCATGGTTGAAGACTCATCAAGTGTTGCAGGTATTTTTTTTCTTGGTTTTGTAGTCTCTTGACTTCTTTACTATGTGATGTGCCTGCTGGTGCTTTTACTCATATACACAAGTGTGGGTTTGTAAAATCTTAAAAGTTTAAAAGCAATTTTTCAGGTTAAATCTGTTATAGATTTCCCCCAATGTAAACATATATTTGGTTGCTCTTCCCTGAGCTGCTGGAAAGGATGCCACGGTACTGTAGAAAGTAGCGAACAGCTTTCTAAGCTCTTAAAGCTGTCCACCCTTTCTCCCATCTTAATATTCTCCAATCATGTAACTTGAAGTTTTCCTGCTGATTCCTTTTGTTCTCTGTCTCCCACCTTCTTGTGTGAGAAATTATATATGAGTTCATTAACATCTGCCATCTTGTAACTGACAGACCAACATTATTATTGCTGTTTGATATTTTAATAATCTTTATCAGAAAGTTGCAAGACTTAATATTTACTTGAAGGTGTTGTTACATCAATTGCAGGCACTATTAAATTTATGTCAAAAAGCAGGCATTATTCAATGTCTTATTTTATTGTTTAACATAGGATTACGTTAACTGATAGTATTATTATGTTGAGCATTCAGCAATTTATTGTCAAAGGAAACGCCATCTCCCGAAATCTACTAGTTCCTAACTTTTCCTCCTTGTTGATAGTGTTGGATACTGCTGCGGGAGTTTGGTGTGATACAAAATCTGTTGTTACTAGTCCAAGGACCGGCCGGTACAGTGCTGATGCTGCTGGTGGAGATGCTTCAGTGGAGTTGACAAGGCGTTGCAGACATGCGGCTGCAGCTGTTGGTGACTTAATATTTATTTATGGTGGTTTGCGTGGTGGTAAGATAGCCTTTTATTCTACAATCTGTTTATCCCATTCTTTTCTAGTCCTAGCATGAAGTTATCAGTTATCAATTAGATTCATTATGCCATTATATTATAATACATTATTACAGTTTCACTTCATATCTGAATTGTATGGTTAATCTAGAATGACAGGTCAGCCAAAGGCTTTCATTCTAAATGGAATGTGGTTTGAGGAATAAAGATGTTTTTCCCTATACGTAACTTAATCTTTAGATTCGTCAATTACTATTTGTAACGTGTGATACTTAGTTGATGCATTTTGGGATTCACATCTAGTTCTTTAAGTTGCTATCTTTGGTGCTGAGTGCTAGCCTGTATGATAATTAATTTTTGATAATTTAAGTAGTGCAGTAATGGGTTGTATTTATGCTATAGGAGTGTTGCTTGATGACCTGCTTGTTGCGGAAGACCTGGCTGCGGCTGAGACAACAACTGCAGCTTCACATGCTGCAGCTGCAGCTGCTGCTTCTAATGTGCATGCAGGGCGGTTACCTGGGAGGTATGCATTTGTTGATGAAAGAACAAGGCAAACAATGCCTGAAGCAGTTCCTGATGGTTCAGTTGTACTGGGAAATCCAGTTGCTCCTCCTGTAAATGGGGACATGTATACTGACATAAGCACTGAGAATGCCATGCTTCAAGGATCCCGGTAATCTACATACTGTATTTTTCTTGTTTTATATGGATATTGAATGGTTGAGCTTTCTCAATTAATCCAAGGAGCTGCTAAAATGTGGTTCATCATGCAGGAGAATGAGCAAAGGTGTTGAGTATTTGGTTGAAGCATCAGCTGCAGAAGCGGAGGCTATTAGTGCCACACTGGCTGCGGCCAAGGCGCGGCAAGTTAATGGAGAAGTTGAACTTCCTGATAGGGATCGTGGGGCAGAGGCTACACCTAGTGGAAAGCAGATGTCTACCTTGATCAAGATGCCTGATTCTGCTGGGTCAAATAGTGTTGCTCCAGCTGGAGTTCGGCTTCATCATAGAGCTGTGAGTATCAGAAAATTTGAACTATAGGATCATCGTCTCAAGTCAATATTGGCAGTACCTGATTATCTATAGCTTTGTGTCTTTTATTTACTTTATGCCGACAGGTTGTTGTAGCTGCAGAGACTGGCGGAGCTCTAGGTGGAATGGTCAGACAGCTTTCAATTGATCAATTTGAAAATGAAGGTAGGCGGGTTAGCTATGGAACTCCAGAGAGTGCAACTGCAGCAAGGAAACTATTAGATAGGCAGATGTCAATCAATAGTGTTCCAAAAAAGGTACTGGTAGCTTTACTTTTGTGCATCATAAAGCAGCATCCCTTTGTTTTGGGGCAATTGGTGAATGTGTCTCTAAGTGAAAGGAAGAGTTGAATGGTAAAGCAGGATATGCATGGCTGATGTAAACCCTGAATTCTATAACTTAAGAATGATTTCTTTCTATTTGAATGGTTTGTGAAGACGGTTTTCTTTATGGAGTAAGAGATTGTTATGGCATTTATCTTTATTGCAATGAGTATTGAGTTTAGTTTGAGATGATCAGAATTAAGATGAATCTTTTTTATTTTTATAGATATGGTATTCCATACATTTAGGACAAGAGCATTTATTTTTGAACTCTCAAATGATGATAGCAGGTTTCTCCCTTCTTTTTATCCTAATGGCACACATTTAATATCCTCTAATATGTTCTGTATTGTGCCTAAGGTGGCTATTTCCCTAGATGCAACTTGAAAAGCGATAAGAGTGACGATGTGTCTGGATTGACTTGCACATTTATACATCTTAAAGCAGTGAAAGAAATCTCCTTTGACTTTGAAATCAATCGTAGCTTAAATTCATGGTATAAAAGGGAAGGAAAAAAAAAAGCTGGAAAAGCTACAAATTGTGTTGTTTGTGATTTATGAGAAGGCCAGATTTCGTTACTGTCCTTTTGATGCATTATAAGATCTTGTCATTGCTTTGCAATCTTTAGCCATGCACACCAGCATTAAAGAATAAAAATAAGTTAATTATTGATTTTCTGATATATTGGTTCTGTTATCAGTTCTCCATAGCTTGGAGAGAATTCATTCTTGAGATTTCTCTTGTTCTATTGCATTACTAGACATAGAAATCTATAACCTTTTTTCTTGAATATGCCAGTTTAATATTAATGTGGTTGTAATTATTTTTACACATTGAACCTTGGATTTGTTTTTCAATTGGTGATTGAGATACTGCTGAATGTTATAGCCGATAGAAGTTTCTCTTAAGAATTAGATTAGTCTTGCATCGGTGCTTCTGTTATATCTTCCCAAATGCTTTGAAAAGATTCATTTTAAATTATAATGGAGTGTCTATATATTACTTTGCCAGGTCATTGCGCATCTTTTGAAGCCTCGTGGTTGGAAGCCTCCAGTTCGCCGACAGTTTTTCTTAGATTGCAATGAAATAGCAGATCTTTGTGACAGTGCTGAACGAATATTTTCAACTGAACCAAGTGTTTTACAGCTGAAGGCGCCTATCAAGATTTTCGGTGATCTCCATGGACAATTTGGGGATCTTATGCGCCTTTTTGATGAATATGGTGCACCTTCAACAGCTGGGGACATTGCGTAAGTGTTCTGATAAAAAAAACTTCTGTTCTCTAGGCTCTTTGCTGGTGATTTGTCAACATGGCTAAGGGTTTCATCTGACATTTCTCTATATCTATAAATACTGTTGTCTGCTTAGTGTGTAATCTGCATCTGCTGCGTTGCATCTCATTGGAGTTTACACTTGGACATTTTATCTACTTGATACTAATTTTGTATTAATTACGATCAGGTATATCGATTATCTCTTCTTAGGAGATTATGTGGACCGGGGCCAACACAGCTTGGAGACCATTACTCTTCTACTTGCTTTGAAGGTAAATTTGATTTTGGTGCTTCAATAATCTTCTCATGCTCACTTTTACTTCCTATTAAAGTTGTGATGAGCCAAGACTTTTTTATAATTCTGTTGAAATTGCAGGTCGAGTATCCCAATAATGTACATTTAATTCGAGGGAATCATGAAGCTGCGGATATCAATGCACTTTTTGGCTTCCGTATAGAGTGTATTGAGCGCATGGTATTCTATCACGTGTTAGAAAAATGTTTTGCATTCTTTGTATAACATTTTAGCCACAAATCTGATGGCTTGTGTGACAGGGTGAGAGAGATGGAATATGGGCATGGCATCGCATAAACCGTTTATTCAATTGGCTTCCTCTGGCAGCTCTAATTGAAAAGAAAATCATTTGTATGCATGGTGGTATTGGTCGTTCAATAAATCATGTGGAACAGATTGAGAATCTACAGCGTCCAATTACAATGGAAGCAGGCTCGATTGTTCTTATGGATTTATTATGGTCAGAGCGTGTTACTATTTTATTTTGGTCCTGAAATATAAGAGCATTCCTTTCATTTGGCGATGACATTTTGTTGCAATTTCTACCTTAGGTCTGATCCAACAGAAAATGATAGCGTGGAAGGATTGCGACCAAATGCTAGAGGTCCAGGGTTGGTTACTTTTGGGGTGAGTTTGCTACTTTGAAAACTTTAGCATTTAAAGTCTTTTATAGCTGCATGTTGCATTGATTTCAACACTTGAGATGAAGTTCTTACATGGTCAAATGGTGCTTTGTGAAGTAATTTCACTGCCAATTATGGCTGGCTGGCTTGTTGATCTCCTTGTTGCATTCATGAAACTGTTTCTCTCCTTTTCCTCCCTTGTTTTATATTGCATGATGCCATGTGTAACAAACTGTTGAAAGTTAAAATTTTTTACTTAAGATACTTGTTTAAGTTGCTTCTGTGTTTCTTTTTCCCTTTTGCTTGTGCAGGTCTATTTGTGAGAAAAGCTTGATGTTTGTTCATTACTTGAATATTGATTTTGGATGTTATGCTCACGTAAATGGTTTGTCCTGTTGCAGCCTGATCGTGTTATGGAATTCTGCAATAATAATGATCTTCAGTTGATTGTTCGTGCTCATGAGTGTGTGATGGATGGCTTTGAGCGCTTTGCCCAGGGACATTTAATTACCCTTTTCTCAGCCACCAATTATTGCGGTGTGTCCCTGACCCATGCTTTAATATGCTAGGTATAATCTGTCAAGTCCACTGACAATTTAGCCTTTAAGTTCTGATTCATGCTTGTTATTTCAGGTACCGCTAATAATGCTGGTGCAATCTTAGTTTTGGGTAGAGATCTTGTGGTGGTTCCGAAACTCATTCATCCTTTACCCCCAGCAATGTCATCACCGGAAGCATCACCTGAACGTCATATAGAGGATACATGGATGCAGGTGCTGCCCCTTTCTCTTTGGCAGCAGTAATTATATTTTTGTTTATTTTTCCAGGCTTTTACTGTATACGTGCATTGCTTTTTATATTCATGTTGTTAATATTTATATATGTGTGTGTGGGGTCAGGAGCTGAATGCTAACAGACCTCCAACACCTACTAGAGGTCGTCCTCAAGTAACAAATGATCGGGGCTCTCTTGCTTGGATATAGTAGATCCCTCCAATTGTTTCCATATACTCATTTGGGCTCATGCTACCACCTGGGGATTCTGGTATTCTGTATAGAGCATGATGCCATATACAGGCATTTTCCGAACTGGTAGTCTCTCCTGTTAAAGAGTTTGAAGGCTTTATGACATTTTTGGTTTTTCGCCGGTTTTGAGCATACGGTAGGCCTTGAGATAATGAAAGATGCAAGTGTTCGGAAAGCAGGAAAGCAGATTGCAGGCGGGATTAGGTTGACATTGATAATATGGTGAAAGTTGCAATCTGGGGTTGACCCCCTGTAAATGGAGCCACAGGCAGAGGCAGGTAGAAGTGCAGATGGGGTGGTTTTATTAAGAAAGGGGTTGGTAGTGTTGGGAGTAATTTTCACATTTTAGTCTTTTGTTTTTATTTTTTTTATTTTTATTTTAATTTTGATTTTTATATATTTTTTATTCCTCGTTGTAGGTCTTCTAATATTTTTCCCACCTTTTGAGGTCCGTGCTTCCTTTATATGTGATGATGATGAGAGATATAACATTAAAAATCTTGTATCATAGAGGTGTTGATTGGTGTAATTCTCAATTCTGCGCTGTACAATGTAACGTTTGTGTGAAGATAAGAAAAACTGTTGTCCAACATCAAATTCTTAGAATTTTTGGTCATAAAATTTAGATATTTCTGCTTTCACTATCAAGAAACAGACAAAGGACAAGTTTTGGTGTTAATCCTTCCATCCATGGATAATAATTTATGCAAGTGGAACCTTTCCTTCCCTTCCCTTCCCTTCCCTTTCATTTCCTTGTTATAAAATAAAGCGAAAGATAATAGCACGGTACCACCAAAATTACTCCATAAATAAATCTGCTTATTGTGGTTTTCTTTTGTGACTTTCTTTTTTTTTATATAATTGACGGAAGAGGGATTCGGATTTTATTTTTTAAACAAGAGATTTATGCATCAATCAGTGAGTTAAATGTTTGGCTTTTTTTTTTTTTTTTTTTTCTTTATCCCTGTTACTTTCTAACATTTTGTTTTTATTTCTAAAATACAAGACAAATATATGCTCTGACAATGAATGCCAAGCCAATGTTGAAAACAAAAGTAATTGCTATTTTCCTTTGTGCGCCAAAGGTCCCGTAGCTCAGTTGGTTAGAGCGTTGGTCTTATGAGCCGAAGGTCGCGAGTTCGAGCCTCGCCAGGACCATTTCCTTTTCTATTATTAAATAAAAAAAATGAAAAATCATTATATAAACGGTAGTATATTTTGCCCTGCATGGAAAATAATAACAATAAGCGCAAAGGATAATAAGGGGACTGATAATTGGTGAAGGAAAAGGGGATGAAAAACAACAAAATGGTAAGCTTTTATAAGAAAATAACAAAAGAGAAAAGTTTTCCTGCATGTGCTTTTCTTTTACAATAATAATAATAATAAGCCTCTTCAGAGACATGGGTTCATACAAGCTTCAGTTCAACCTACATTCTGAAGTCCGTTACCGCAGGAACAGTAGTGCTGGCTACCACAGCAGTTAACCCCGCTTTACAGGCCTTTGAACATACGATTTGTTGGGATCCTCTGTTTTGAGTTTGGGGGGACGAAGTTCTCCTTTCTTAGACTGCAATTATGCAAAATTATAGAACAGTCATCAGACTAATATGCCAAGTCTCCTTTGCTTTCATTACCTTTATGACTCCATTGTTGCTCATCCAAAATCAAAGCACAACTTCAATATAACTCACCTTTTTCCCTGACTTCATGAAATCCCTCCAACTTGAAACCTGGTGAGCAAAGAGAAAGGGAAATCAAAAACAAAGTCTAGTTATTGTACAAAAAGACAAAAATCTGTGCAATGGAATTATTTTCAGGAATAATCAACATGGTAAGATGGTAAGTTCATAAACATACATCACAACTAGTAAGGATTCCATTAAACCTAGAACGGAATGATAAATTAACTGTTTAACCATCCAAGAACCATAGAGTAATTCTACATCACAACTCGACTTTTCTTCCCCCTCCTGCTTTATTTCAGGATGAACTGTCTAAAGTGTCAGCTAAGAATGTCAATGAAAAAATAAGAAAACATACTCGCTGCTCCCTTGTTCCTTCCCACTGCTCCTCATGTTCACGCTTCCTTTTCCACATCTCCTTTTGCTCTTCTTCATCCTTCTTTAGACGCCCTTCCTCTTCAGATATCTAAATGACATAAACGTGGTGATTAGCTCTGATGGTAGGAAGCTTTAAACAAGAACAGCTAAGAAAGCAAGGATATTGACAGAATCCAGCATACCCTCATTGCCATTTTTCTCCGCCGCCATTCCTGCTCTGTTAATAATTCTCGAACCTTCAACTTCAACTCCTGCTGGAACTCCTCTGATTGTTCGTATTGTTGCTCAGATTTCCCCTGGAAATAAACAGACAAGCTTAGTCTCTTGGCATTAAAATCTAGACGCATTGCAAGGAAAAGGTCAGCAACAAAAACTCAATTCCATAAAAAAGCAACATCACACAGAAAAGCCAACAAGAAATTCCATCACGGGCTCACAGCTATTATTTCTTCACAAATAAAGATTATGGTCAATAAAGACTGCACATTGCAGACCAATCAATCAATATGAAATGCATGCAAGAAAATAAATTAAGGACATACCTCATCAACTAATAACTTTAACTTGGAAGCTGTGTCTTTCTTTAACTGCTTCTTCCTCTTTGCTCTCAGTTCTTCTGCACATTGCATCAGATGAAATGTGACAACTTATTTTTTTTTTTGTTACCAGCAGTTTCGATTTTATTTTGTTTTGATTTTTCAAGTAACAAAGAAAAAAAAAAGAAGCTCAATTCAAAAGACCAAATGGAACAGATATATGCTATGATAGCGTATACCAAGCAATAATCATTCTGATTTTACAAAATTGACATGTTCACTAGTTATTTATCATACTAACTGCATGAAACATAAAAGAAAAAGTTAACAAAAGAAATGTGAAAACTAAATCTATCATTAAGACTCTGCTTCAATTACATGGCACCAGCAATAAGATACCAAACAAGTTTTTCTGATTTTCAAGAAAGTTTTGAGTGACAAGTAGCTGTGATATGGAACAGGTAAGGCCTCCTCAAAAACAATTTAAGCACTACCTTTTGCAGCAGTAACTTGGCTTAGGATATAATCCCTTTCTTGTTGATCAAGCAAATGTTGTTGGGCTTTTGCTAATGCTGCTCACAGTAAAAAACCCAGTGTAGGTAATTCAATCTAATATAACGTTTATAATATTTCTAAAAAAATATGTGCATCACATGAAATGACCAATACAAATTATCACTAATATTTCTTCATTCATACCCTGGATAAAC
This sequence comes from Theobroma cacao, assembly GCF_000208745.1. Lineage (NCBI taxonomy): Eukaryota > Viridiplantae > Streptophyta > Magnoliopsida > Malvales > Malvaceae > Theobroma > Theobroma cacao. The sequence goes on from NC_030858.1 coordinate 32,888,845, forward strand.
AGAACATAGAGGTGTACATAACATGATGACAGGATGTAGATGCAAGATGCGGCATCCTAACATCTTATGTGAAAGTAGCGGCACAAAGCCAAAATTAATCTTGCTGCATCTTTCGATTTACTAGGGCTATTAGAGCCAAATAGAGAGCATAATTCTAAAGTCATTAACTTGTTTTATCTTGTTAATTTTTGTATTCAGTATCAGCACATAATATAATCTTCTATTTTTGGCCTGAATCATAATCATCTTCCAATGCTTTTAACTTTCATCTCAAGTTTCATAGTGTTTTGAACAAGCTACCCAATGCGTAGCTCAACTCCATGATCCTAGAAAACAACTCAAATGAATTCAGAATTTGTCAAGATTGACTTGCATGCTTGAAGTTGCTTCAGAAAATCCAAATAGTAAGGTCGTCAAGGAGGGAGCAAACATTCAAAAGAGTAAATGCAGTCAGAAAACCATAGCTTTATAATCAGCACAAGCCCTAGATGTTGGAACAAAATATCTCCCTCAAGAATCTGCAATTCGGAATGTAAAGAAGTTGAATTTTATTTCCTACGCAACCTTGGCTCCTTTCTGAAAATCAATAAAGCTTCAATGTGCTTCCATTAACAAAATTGAAATGTGGTCTGTCTATGCTTTTTTGGTCAGAATGGGGTTGCAGGGGCCTGGTGTGTGTGTATGTGTCTGTTTATGGGGGACGGGTGGAGGGAGGGAGGGAAGCATGTCTGTAATTCATTTTTGCAAAAATATTTGTCAGCAAGCACCACAAATATGGGAACAGAAAAGAATCAAAGTAAATAAAAGTTGAATAATTTATAAATGCTAATGTTCTATTTAAAAATTTATCTGTTAGGGCTTTCCAGATACGAGAAAGAGCACCAGATAAGACAAATATTATAACCTACTTACCTCCAAAAGCCTCTTTTGCTTGTGGATGCTTGCATTTGTCAGGGTGGACCATTAATGATAACTACAAATGTTTAGCAGGGAATAAATCAATAAATAACCAAGAAAAAAATTATCAATGGCTGGGGAAACAGTCAAGGAAAAAATAGAATACCTTACGATACTGCTTTTTGACATCTTCTGGAGATGAATCAAATGCTAGGTTCAGAAACTCAAATGGATTTAACTTGAAGCATGAAAGAATCCTACAATTTTCAGAAAACAGTTTAAATGTGCCAAAAGTTATTAAGAGAGAACAGAAGAAAGGAACTCATCAATGATAAACCAAAGTTGCCTTTCAGAAAAAAAAGAATGATAAACCAAAGTAATTAACTGCTTGATAGAAGAAAAGCATAACAATCAGAAGAAAACATACAACAAAAGGCAATGCAGCATGAATGGTAAGATCAAAGATCATCTATAAATGATGGTGAAGTAGCTTCCTTAGGCCCACATCACTTTGGTATTGAACCAAGGATCTGAAAGAGGAAAGGTCTCTCATCCATTAAGATAATTGTTTCAAATTAATTGGGCCCTTAGGGAATGCCATAAAATACAGGTCATGAAATTATGCAAAATCTGAGTCAGAGTATGAGGCATGAACCCCCACACAGAACAAACGACTTTGGCAAAACTGAAAGTATTTGTGGGCACATATCCAACATGCATACCTATATCTAAGCAACAAGGAAAGGACTACAAATGAGCAGCTTTCTCATTTTAAGTCTATTCCTATCTAACAGGGTAAGTAAGAGTCAAAATACGCAAAAGCCCTTAAACTTCTCACGCTGATTCGACTAATAGGGTACTGGTTATACCTATATTGAAGGTGTTAATGCCACTATCTTAGAAAAATACTGCATTTAGGGCTTTCGCCAACTTTAATAGCAATACTTAACTATAATCTTGAGAAGTTCATCTATATCAAGTTCTAATGTATAAAAGTGTAATTTAGAATTCCCAAACAGCACCAAATACAAAGATTACCCATCAAAATTATATGGAAAAAAATTGCCCTACGAAATTTATACAAACATTTCTTTACTAAGCATATTGTTATATCTATAAATACCAAATTTAAAAGTTACCCAATTAAGCCAATTGATAGAACATGCCATTTGAGCTCAAATTTTACCAAAAGAAAGTAACTGTACAAATAAAACAAATATATGAAAAATCCATACTTTTCCCAATTCATATTTAATAAAATTATCGAAGAATAAACCTTAATAGCTGAGACCCGTCAAACCAAAATCACCTAGAAACCCCATAAATCTGTGCATGAGCACAAATTAACAGAAAAAATAATAAATAATAATTCCAAAAAGAAAAAGAGAGAAACCTGATGACTTCATTGTCTCGTTCAACTTCGCTGACTTCGGCGAAGAACGCTTTGAGAAGCAAATCCTCATCGACGCTTGCGTTGCTCTCTCCCATCGCTGGATTTTTTTGCCTAATTACCACTCACTGATTCTCCTTTTGATGGCTATTTCGCAGGCCTGCCTTTGCTTTGGCTCTTGCGAGAGCCGGGAAGAAGCAATAGAAATCGGGCCGGCTGGTTCAGACTATCGACTCGGGCCATGGGTCCAAGTTGGTTCAACCAAAAGGCTCAGAACAGTGTAAATACTAGTCCACGTTTTCATGCTCAGAACACTTTTATTTTATTGGCGTATTTTTTTAAAAAGAAATTTATTTATGTAGTTAAATATTTTTGAAGAAAGCGAAGTTTTTTAAAAAATAAATTTTTTTTGTACCAAGAAGTTTTTAACCTCCATTATGAATTGAAGAGTAATCCTGTTGTAACAATCATGGGAGTTTTCTTATATAAACTCATAATATAATATATTTTTGTTCAGTTCGATTTTAACCCCAAACTTATGGTGACAATATAACCATGTTTTTACTATTAGTAATTCTTTTTTTTTTATTCTATGAAACAGTTTTAACTATTTTATTAGATGGCGGTTATTCTTAATAAGAACAAATTCCATACATAATAAATTACAAACCAGTTTATAGGGAAATTTGGGTTAAAAAAATTAATAATTTGATCATAGATAGATAAGAAAATTGATGATAAAAACAATAAAATGTCTTAGCTGAATTTGGATGTTGAGAAATGCAGCAATGAAGCATTAATAGTTGGGCTGAAATATTGGCAACATCAATGAGGCCCATGGGCAATGGGCAATGGGCAAAAGGGCAGAAAACATGTGAAAAATGGGAAAACCAAACAAAGCAGAATGAGGGTTGATCTTTCCAAATTCTGATACCCCACTTAAAGAAAGTTTTGTACAAAATAAATAAATAGTAATATTCCAAACATCCTTGTTTGAAATATAAAATTATTTAATTTAATGAAATGTTAGAAATATCCATCACAGTCATAACCTTAACCTGAACCGAAAAGGAACAGGCCGTATCAATTTGTGGATGATTATGTTCCCAAAATGAAAAGCATGTTAGGCCAGACATGACCCATGCTGAAACCCCATTGGGGTCAAGAATTTTGCCAAAAGCAAGAAAGCAAAGACAGACGAGACAGTCCACCAAGTCAAAAGATGATGTGCTTAAATTAAAGATTTTGTTTCAAATAGGCACAGTATCATAGCAATTTACTGCTACCATTTCACATACAAAAACACTGTTGAAGTCTTCTGTCTTTCATTATCCCAAAAGTATTCTCTCCCTTTTCTTCATCTTTTTATTAAAATTTGACTACACAATCACCCTCAAGGAGTGGAGGTGGAAAAACTAGCTAGGAGAGAGAGAAAAAAACACAAGGAGAGGAAAGAAGATAGGATAGTAGTAAGTAACAACAATAATGATAGGCACAATTTTGGATTAAGACATGGAATTTTGATGTGTGGGGGGGGTTGAGTTGGGTTGGGTATTGATCATCAGGAAGTGGCAATGCAGTAAGGCTCCCAGAAGAGAAGAGACCTCCTAGGTTCCTTGCAACCCTTTAACAAAGGAACAAAGTAATCACCTTTGTTCCCTCTCAACACTAGCAATTGTTGTTCTTCATTAGCCATTAGATTCTTGGACAGAATAAGCTCCTTGTTACTGTTGTCATCGAGTGCAAATGTTGACTGTTGACCAAGTGGGTTAAGAACCGCTGCCTTTGACATGGGCTGATTGGGCCTCCAGTAGTACTCATAAGCATTGAATGATGCAGCTGCTGCCGTTGACGGTGGTGATGGTATCAGCCTACCCACCCGCGGTCGCGGCGGCAGTGACTGTGCTAGTGGTGGGGCGGTTGTCTCGACGACCTTCTCCTCCCTTTCCTCTCCAAATTTAACTATATCATCGAAATTTTTAGGCCATGTTGGGTTCCTATTTGCTAACCATATGGGCTTGTTCATCATTACAGCTAACCTATGCACATTCATTGCTCCACTCGAAAGTTTAGGAGGCTGCTCTATCACATAACACCTATCTTCTACTCCCTCAATTTCATTCTCACTAATTTCCTCTTCTTCTTCTTCATCTATTTCACTCTCTTGCTCTTCTTCTCCAAAGCTTTCAAACTCTTCTTCTAGATCTTCCACTTCCTTTTCTACTTCTTCTTCAACATTCATTACTTCATTAACCATGGACTCTGCTTCACTAGGAGTGGTATTCGCAAAAGTAAGAACGAGGCGACCGTCCTGGCGTTGAGCAAGAAAGTTGTTCAGTGAAGGCATAGAAACAGCTTCAAGAACCAATCTGCCATTATCACGATGAGTCTTCATGCGGACAGATGCTCCATCTATGCGAGAAAGAGAAGGAATTGGTGGAGGAAATGATCGGTGTGGCGATTTCTTGCCAACATCGTAGTTATATTTCACAATTCTTGGTTCTTCACCATCAAAAGAATTCAGCTGTGCCACTCTCTCCTGCTTTTGCTGTTGGAGTTCTTGATCTTCCTCTTTATCTTCCTCCATGTCACCAGTTTCGGATGGAGGGTATGAAGAGAACCCATCTGAACCAGTCTCGGAACCAAGGCTCTCAGTGCAAATTTCGAGGCTTTTCTCGCTTAAAGAACTAGCTGATCTTTTCACAAGAGGGTGAATATAAGGAGGGGTAAGTGGCTTTGAAGAGTCTTCCTGAGCCTTCTCTGATATGATTGAGGTCCACATATCGAACTGTCCAGGCTTTTCAAGCTCCTTCTTGTTCTTCTCTTGTTGAATCGAAGTCCAGATGTCGAATTGACCTCGTGCTTCAGTGTCCTTCCTTTCTTCATAATCCTCTTCCCCTCCTTCAGAGGACGAGTCTATGATGGAAAAAGGGAATTCCTCGGAGGATGCAATCTTTTTCAGGGGAGAGAGTCCATATTCAGTAAGCCATTTCTTGGAGGACATATCAGCTGACAGAGTTCTTCTAAGTGAGGCAGCTCTGGATGGTCTGTCGGTATCGGATCCCAGAATGGATACTATACCTTGCTTCTTGGTGACCATGGCCTCCTCAGTGATGTTCAAAGCTGAAGATAAGCGGAGGCTCTTGCTAAGTGGAGCAGACATGTCCAAGTACTGGGCAGATTGTACTAAATATGTGTTTATCTGCATAGAGTGGAAAAACCAAACAATGAGAAAAGTCTTGAAACACAAACGAACAAAAAGGGATTAAAAGATGGCTATACAACAAATAACAAGTTACTAAGAGACATGCATGAAATAGATAAGGCATGAAATTAAAATTGAAGTTGAAATAGAATGATTACCTCAAGAGAAAAGCAACAGCATCCAACAGGGGTCTGCAAAGAGACCGCTGGGGAGTGCTTTGCTTTGCTGTGAGGGAAATAACAGAGGAAATTAGATGAGCGAGGATGATGGTTTGAGAGAGGGGGAACTGGGTGTGGCTTGATGGCAATGGGAGGAAGGGAATGTGGGGGTATTTGTAGTTGTAGGAGGCCATAAAGGCTTTTGGAACCGTGTCCAATGGGACCCGCCTACGCCACCATGAAAAGACTCCTCCATTGGTTTCCAGTTTTTCTCTTATCAGAAAAAGTTGGTGATTAAAGAAAACCCAGAAAAAAAAAAGAGTTGGACTATAGAGAGGGAGGCCTCATTTTGCTTCACATGCCCTCCCCCCCCCGTGAATCTATTTCAAGTCATGGCAAATTAAGGCTTATGATATTCAACCCGAAATATCTAATATTATTACTCCAATTCATTAATCATGATTAATTAAGTTTTTATTTGGAATAGCGATGAACATGTTTCCAAATTAAAGCAAATGAGTCTGTAATTTTATTCTCTGAAATGAAACGGTTAACCTCGTTCATTTTGAACGGTACCTCCATCCTGGCATGGTACACGATATTCGAGTAAAAAAACGCAAATCGTGTATTGGTATCGATGCCTTGTTCTCAACGTGGCAGATCATGGAAGCCAAATAGTGACAAATGGAGAAGAATACAATCCAACAAGAGCTGGACACCATTCATCTTTGGTTGGGGCAACTTCCTGAAATTTACCAGCTTAATTCCAAGCTATTTCTTGCTTTCAATTGCTGCATAATACTAACAACTAGTTTGCTAGATATCTTCAGTTTTATAAAACAATAGTTAAGGAGTAACTATAAAATTACCAATTGAAAAATAAATAGAATCCATAGCAAGACAAGTGAAGAGAAGCTGAAATGGGAGAGAATGCTTGGCTGCCAAAAATTAAGAAATAAATTAGTACGTATTACCAATTTGGTAAGGCAGAAATAATTAAGGGATAGTGATTGGGAGTGAAAATGGCTTGAGGAAGAAGCAAAGGAATCGCTTTCATAGCCAAACATGATTGGGCGGCCAATAACCCATCCATCACACAAACCCTGAGCGAGGCAGAGAGAGATTCCATCCATCCTTATTATTATTATTACTTATCAATGTTTTGAAAAGAATATTTTTAAGCTTATTCCAAAACAAAAAACCCTAAGCCAAATAAACAAATAATGAAGAATAATGTATGTGGAAACAACTTAAGGCGTCACGTCTAAATTTTGGGCCCCTGCGCCCCACCTTTGTTTTTTTCTTTGCTTAACTTGTCTTCTCTCTGACTCCGGGGTTTATACGTATAGGAAAGAAGAGGCCAATACGTAGCATTATCCATATATATATACCAAAAGGTGGTGATGTTGATGATCAATATCGATTCCAGCTCATATATAAAAATTCTGTTACCAAAATGATATATAGGTAACAATTATATAATTTATTTATTAACAGTTATTTGTGAACAATAGTACAGTCACATTGTCATATAATTTTGCCAAAAAAGAAACAACTTTTAAAGATAGCCATATTATATATAAAAACCAAGTTCAAAGCTTTGCCACCAGCTGAGGAAGGGCAAAGGAGCCACCCCCTTGATGCCCCTTGTCTGCATATAAAGCAATAAATATACCCACTAAAACCTATACAAATCAAATTACTTTTTATCTATATAGTAATTGGGTAGCTATAGGTTGCACAAATTTTTGGACTTTGCGTTTTTAAGTTGCTTCACCACACTCCTTTTTCTGCCCCATTGATCAGCTCAAGAGGGAAAAAAAATACTATTGATATTCAAATTAAGTTGGTGTTTGACTCATCACTCCTATAGTCTAGTTGATGATATTAACTTAACATAACAAACCATGTTTAATTGGAAAGTTAGGTTATATAATGAACAAATAGTACTCATTACAAGCAGATTACCAGTGTGCTTAATGGTGCTTGACTATTCATTTCAAATTAACTAATAAATAACAAGTACAAGCCACATTTAAGTTAATTAAGGGATGTTATTAATTTCTCTTTAGTAGGGTAATTACGATTCAAAATGTAAAATTTTTTCTCTTTGAAACTCCTTTGTTCCTCATATATACCATAAAAAGAAAAAGAAAACATTCCAAGCATTTTTATGAATGATCGTGTGGATGTTTAAAAGGTACAGCAAACTTACATTTATGTATTGCCACTGCATGCTTTCTAGATTTTCCCTAGGTTTCTTTTCTTTTTTTTTTTCCCCTACATTGATGCTCAAGCAAAAGATATATATGGTTTCCTAACTTAGTGACTCCTGTCAAAGAATCCTTATATATTGTCAATATCATTTGTTAAATTAACCGATTAAGTTGTAAGAAATTAAGGCAATGTACAGGATTCCCATAATTCGATCCCCAAGTCTACAAAGGGATTCAAATATAGACAGAAACAAAAACTCAAGGCTAGCCTCTTATGGAATGCCTTGCTTACCAAATTAAAGAGAAGGAAACACACACTGAAAAGTCAAACCACTGACTCATTGGGTGTAGAGAGAAAATATTTTACATACAGATGTACTTAGAAACGTAAGAAACTTAATTAAAAGCTTGCATACGTATATACATGAATATAATTTCCAGACGCCAATAAGTAGTGCCAACTGGATGAATAAATTCGGAGTTGACTCAACAAAATATAAAGATGATGACGCGAGGAATCCGAATTCTACTTTGGAAAAGAATGTTGTTAGTACGTACTATCATTACTATTCCTATTATTTATTAAATTGTTAATTATTCTTCTTGCGAAATGCTGATTAATTAAGATTATTCTACCATATTTCATGTCTTTGTTTGCTTAAAAAGGCAAAATATACATTCCTCTCCACTGTCTTATGAAATAGCCAATAAGCTTGAAAAACCTTGTAAAAGCTATAAAGGGATCTGCATATTGTCCCTTAATCAATGATATATAATTATTCTTTAATTATGGTTATGACTTATGATTCCACCATATTTCTATATGCACTATTAAATTAACCTTTGTGTAGGTGTAAAAAAGAAAAAGGCAGTGGATTAGGACGCATTAATCAATGAACCTAAGTTGGACAATCAAAAGCTAATAAAACAATATTGACCATGTAAAATACTTTTTCTCATTTTTTTTCCTTATACCCTTTTAAAAGTATTGTTTGATAGTGTTTGACCTAGGTTTAGAATTGAGTATTTTAGGCATTGCCCTAGATGGGTCACATACCTTTGGTATTGCATGCTTTCTTTGAATTTAATTAATCTTAAATTTATTTTTTCTAATCACTGATCTTATCACTTACAATTGCTTTAACAGTGCATCTTGGTGGCTGTTAATTATTTTTGGGTGTCAACTTTTGGTAACGTCTCAACATCAAACTAAAGGGACATTCGAAGCAAACATATATAAGTAAGATGCAATTGGATTGGAGAATTGTGGGTTAGGAATTGGATTTGGCAAATGGTACCCTTCATTACATTTGTTTGTTAATTCCTTGCATGCGGTGCAAACTTTTTTGACAAGAGTTGAAACTACGTCAGATAAGGAATAAGATCTACTAATTCATTTTAACATAGAGCTTTTAAGGGAAGAAAAAGTGGAAAAAAAATGAGAAGAAAAATATGTATATATTCACCATCATTGTTTTCCTTGTCACCATGATCATTAGATATGTGACTTGTTCATGCATCACCATCACTACTAGCAAATAGCAATTCAATATTCCAAAGTAATTAAAAGAGACTATGCTAGTTGTCACAGTTCTTGCGTGGATGCAAATTCTATATTATTGAGATAATGCTTTCAACGGATAGAGTCACAAAATTTTACATCGAAAAAAAACTCCTAACGAGAGTAAGAGAGAATGTTATGGTCATAAAAAAAAGAGTTATGAATCCCACATTAACTATGTACTAGAGTGATATTGGGTATATAAGGATTCGCACTACTTTTAACTTGTGAGATTAACGAGCAAAAGCAAACAACACCTCATAGGAGATGATTTCGACCATGACACTAACAACAACTTTTTTTATGTTTTGGAGTTTTGCTTTACTTTATTGTTCTTCAGTGTTTTTACTTTGGTAGTCTTGTATATAATCCTTTTGTGTTTATCAAATTAATACATGTATTTAGTTCTTTTAATTTTCTTTTTTTAACTTGTATTTTAGTATATAATTTAAAAATAAATACAAATATTTCGTTATTTAAAAAGTTGAATTCGAATCATTCATTTTTGAAGTAAAAAAAAATTCTTTTCCGTTCAAATTTAGCCATATTTCGTAAACTTGGATATGTAGATTAAGTAACCCCTTTCCAAAAAGCTTTCATGCACTCACTTATCTATAAGATTAAAGTTACAATTTAATCACAACTCACTAAATGTTAAATTCAATGATATTAAATTAAAGGAATAATATTTAAAAACCCATAAATTATTTAAAAAAATTTAAATAAGTTTTTATTTTTTATTACATTCAATTAAATTTTTATATTTTTATTTTGAGTTAAATAAGTTTTTATAATTAATAATTGATTAACTGTTGTTAGTCAAAATATAAAATGATAAGTGTCATTTAGACTAATAATAATTAGTCAATCATTAATCGAAAGGATCTATTTGAACTAAAACAAAAGTATATCAATTTAATTAAATGTAATACAAGAATAAAAATTTATTTAAATATTTTTCAATAATTTAAAAAGTTTTTAGTATTATTTCTAAATTAATAAATAGCTAAGTAACTAGTTCCTATCAGCAAGGATCTTAGTGGAGCAAGAAGTAATTAATTAATTAATTAGAAGCAATTTTATGATGATATCAAACACCTTTCGGTGGTGAGTTTTATTCCCCAAGGAGCAATGATGTGAAAAAAATAAAAAGAAGACCACCTTAACAAAATTCCATAAATCTACTTTCCTTCTCTACGCAGCAGGCTCGGCAGCAGAGCTAAAATGCCTATAGAAACACTAGCATTAGATCATCATTTGGCTTTTTCTTAAAGGAGAACAAAGCTTTTTACAAACACACACACATACACAAAAAGAAAAAGAAAAACATAAATGGGAGGCAAAGTCCTAACAAAATTATCAAAGGGAAGACAGCTAGCCACGTAATGAAGAGGAGTGGGAAACTTCTTTCCAATGAGTCCGCTGCCATGCTTTTCCCAAATAAACAAATGTCATAAAAAGGGAGACCAGGCGTTATGGAAAGAAGGGCATAAGGTTCTGTCCACCAGCTTTAATCATTTTTATTTTTATTTTCTTCCTGATTCCCACTTGCACTAAGAGACCACATCAAAAAATAAATAAATAAATAAATAAATAAATACAATGGACAATGGATTATCTACTAGGAAAAATAGCCTCTTATTAATTCATTTTTCTTTTCTTTTTATGTAAATTTTGAGTATAAAAGCAATGTGGATAAATTCATTTAAAAGCTCATCAACTTGGTGTTTGTAATTTTCCTTTTTGTATCTATTTTCGGAGCTTGAGAGTGTGACTTCTTCGGGTTGGAATCTTTGCGGTAGTTGCTGCATTTCATGCACCTTAGTTATTTTGAGAATATGTACAAATGGGTATTTTTTTTAATAAGCAAAAAAATAATTAAATCATTCCACTTATAGTATTATTTTGCTCCTTTTTTCTTCTTCTTCAAAACAGAGTATTTTGCTATGAAAGGAAAAAAGAGAAGCTATATATATATATAAAAAAAAAAAAGCTGTATTTTACGGTTTTCTAGCCGTACGGATATGGATATTTATGTCCCTTTTGCTCGCATAAAGCAAGGGTCAAAGACATGTCTTTCTCTTAAGTGATAACCTAATTGAATAGGCTTATATATAAAAATGTAAAGGGACTTTTTTATTTTATTTTTGCGTTTTCCAATTCAACTTCTAACAAAGGGCTAAAGTTTAACATTCTTATTCGTTTTATTAAATTTAGATTATTTTTCAAAAAGAAAATCAAAATTAGAATGAATTTGCCTATTATTCCACATGCTTTTCCTTTTAATTGAAATATTCTTCAAAGTCATGTCATTGTCGAGTGAACATGTTCCAAAACATTAATTCCTAACTAGCTAGCAGCTATTGTTTTACGAGACCTAGTTAAATATTTCTATTAGTAGTAGTTAAATCTACAACATATTTTGGGTCTTCCTCATTTAGCCATGTGTAGGGCATAGAAAAAAAGAGAAAAAAGAAAAAAAAAGAAAGGTAGAAAGAAAAATAAAAAAACAGATAGAAAAAGGCCCGCGTACAACACATGGGCCATAGTTTAGTATATTTGAAAAAAAGACCATTCGTTATATTTTTTTTTGAAAGTACCATTTTTTTTTTGAAAATACCATTAGTTATATAAATATATATACCATTAGTTAAAGAATTGAGATATGAATTTAAAATGCCTTTTTTTTTTAGTCTCTTTCCAGTGTCTTCAAAGAAAAACCTTGTCTTTCTGCAACCCAATTATGTAAATTATCCTCTATTGATGCAAAATCCATAAAGCTAAGGGTACTGGCTTGAGAATTTGATATCAATATAAACATATATTATAGCATTCAAGTTTTTGAGTGAAAGACTAGAAAAATGGTGAAGATATATTTGATCTAAAATATCATTTCCTTTTGGCGATGTATTGAAAGCACGTTGCACAATGGCGTGGAAGTTGGATATCATGGAGAAAATATATTAGAGAAGACCAACAACTCTTGTCATTTGCTCGTTCACTCTTTTGGAAAGTTGAATCAATCAATGCGGCTTCTTTCCAAATGTGTTGCGCACATAAAGAAAAAGGGGAGGGTCAAGTGGCATAATGCATGTTTTTCCCCCTTCTTCTTCTTTTCAGCTTTATACCCTAAATTGACTAGGCGATACATATTTTACATAAAAAAAACGAAGATTTCTTGCCATTTGTTAAGGCATGATCTCATGCATCAATATGATATTATTTCCTCGTGTCCATGTTCAATCGAAGCTAGCTTAACTGAGCTCATTCGTTTTTAAAATATCTTACCAAGATTTTTTTCTGTTGCTGACACTTACATTAATAGTAAAAACCCCACAAGTATATGCATGCATGCAACTTCATTTCATCCCCAATTAAAGATTAATGCATCTATGCGTTTAATTTATTTCAAAGGAAAATTCGGAGGTAGGTGGAAAATGAGTAAACCAATAGATACAATGAAATGAATCTAGCCAAATGATTTGATTTGATTTTATTTTTTATGTTCCTAACTCGTGCTTAATGGTTAAGTTTTCCTTTTATAGATGGACCTCCAAAATATGAATTCCATCTCCTGGATCCATCTATCAATCAATCATTATTCCTAGTCATTAGGATTATGTGTTTGCAAGGCGGTTTCTTGACCAAAGCACCAAACAAATGGGCCATGGATGCAAAAATAAAAAATCTTCGTATCCTACTAGAGGAAAGGCTACATAGATTTGGTGGTAAAGCCGTGACAAAAAAAGAAGAAAAGAAAGAAAAAGAAAACCCTTAATGCAAAGTCTAGAAATAATAGATCAAACTTAATTAGTGTCCCGAACTAAAAGTGTTGGTTAAAGGAGGTAGGATTTCACTTTAATCTGGAGGTCCAAACAAATTCTGCAAAGTGTATCTTTGCTCTATAAAGCAAAGGATCAATGAGCACTTCCCAATGATGTTAAAATGGGAAAATTCACCTTGAAAACATAACTTATAATTAAACATAGGTTTGGACATGAATAGTCAGTTCTTTTTCCTTTTCCTTTTTGATTTTTATTTTTGTTTCAACGATTGTCTCGTTTGATACAAGAAAGAGCACTATAAAGTTCTAACCCTACTTTTACCACTTGGGTTAAGCTCAAGTGGTGATATATAGTACGTACTAGATAGTTTTTGTATCAGTTCAACGTTTTCCGCTTGAAATTTGCCTTTGTTGTTGAGCCAAAATCATCTCGGAGAATCACAATTGAAAAGGATGTTAAAATGGGTGATCACCATAGAATATATATATATATAGTAGAATTTCGTCTTAAATAAACATAAGGTTACAGCTTACAATATTCTTTCCTTATTGACTTAATTTTTGACATATTTGTACCCACAAAAATTGTGATAAATCATTTTGATATACTGTAAATGGTTTGAACCAACTAATTATGTAGCTTGAACATGTGATCCATATGGCAACCTCTCCAACACCTTAAGGAAGAACTAGCTTAGTAGCTTAGTGTATTTAATTTTCTCTAATTGGTCAAGCATGGGTATAAATTTTTTTGTAGTAGTAATAGTGCATACTGGCATAAAATAAGAATTTTGGATAAATTCAGTCATAAAATTTAATTAATTTGAATGAGATGACAAATTGTGATTCATTGACATTAATATATTAATGTATACATAACTTGTTTAATTAGCTCATAATTTTTTTATAATCTTTATTAATAAAAGTTATTTTTAATATATAAGATGACAAATAATTGTGATTTATTGGTAATATATAGCATATAATTATGTTAAAAAATTACAAAAGAAATTGCATGGCAAAGAGCTTTATAGTTTCTCGTCTAGTCTAATCAAACAAGCACGGAGAAAGATCCCCTAAATTGTAGAAAGGCTTCATGTTTATCCCAAATTAGCAGAATATATTGGAATGATATCAGCAAAAGCAGCTCCTCACGTTTCCGATAAAACTTGACGGGAAAAATAATTTTATGATGAAAAAATCAAGATGTGAGGGACAAGACGAGGGTGTAACAAAAATGGTAAAGGGAGATATTCTTCTCCAACGAATGATGTTATTGCCTTTATAAATAAAACGAAGACCCTTTTGTAAACGTAAAATGCATAAGGGAAGGGTCCTCCATTCTAATTATTATTCTCATCAGAAAGACAAGATCTTCTTCCCATTATTACATTGATTGGATGATCCAATCTGGTGGCACAGAAACAAAGATAGCAAAGCAAAAGGAAGCAAAATATGCCGGAATATGTTTACAACTGTTCCTTTTTCTTTTTCCTGCCCTTTCAGCCTTTGCATGCATGGCTTTCCACTTCTTGCAATTATACTGGGGAGCCGATTCTGCGAATGAGAAACTGCCACGTTTCTCAACTTTTACGGGGACACGTAAATGGGTTTAGGTTGTCTTGAGCCAGGGGTTTTCGGTTATTGTCGTGGTCCAAGCCCCTTTAGCCCTCTTTTCGTTTTTTGTTACTCAGCCATCTTCGTTCTTTTCGTCTTTAGGCCACCCACCCATCTCCCGCCCCCCCCCTCCTCTTTGATGGTGAGACCAGCGGTGGCTATGGGTTTGCCTTTTTTAATCATGGGAATGAACCACCACTCACCACTAGGGTAATTGGTGGCCAGCCTAGCAGAATCTTGGTATATTCCTGGTCTAAGTTTTCCTTCTCTTTTTTTTGTGTTAACGTGTGTTTTGGTTACACGTGTCAATTTTAGGTTCTCTTTTCCCTTCTTTCAACCTCCTTCTTTCAATCTTTTCATTTTCGTCATGAGCTTAATCAATGGAATCTTGCTTGTCGGAGAATTTCTCTCTGATTAGCAGTATATTATATATATATGCTAAACATGTAGGTCGGTATTATGATAAAAGATTTTTAGAGGTTTATCCGCCAGTCGGTTTCCTATAGTAAGATACCCTTATCCCAATTGCCTATAATTAGATATATCTTCACTTTACATTTATATGTTTTATTAAAAGGCATTTAATTACTATTTTTCATGGAAAAATCTACTAATTCCACAACAAATTACCAATATCTTCTTCAAAAAACCCATCTAATGTTCATTATTGAAAAATGTATAACAGTCTTTCATCTTATAGATAGATTATTGTATATAAAATTTAAACAAATTATCTCTCAAATTGGAAACTTAATTGATTAACATCTCATTCTTTTGTTGACTAAATAGAAAATTTAATTAAAGCGACACAAAGCAAGTGTTAAGAATGATTCTCTTCCATTTTAAGAAGTGCATCTCACCTTTTTAACGATTTAAATTAATTATAGACCTTTAAATTAAATCTTATAATATTCTAGTTGTTCGAGAGTATATCTTTCAATACCCTTCTCCCTAATTTGAATCACTCGTACCGAAAAAAAAAAAGGAACTAAATGAAGAGTGTAATTCACTTTCGAGGCCAAGTGTCAATTTTTATTGAGGAGTGATGGAGAGTTTTTCCCCTATTTTTGCAGCCATGTCTTTCTCATACCTTGGAAGAAAACAAATCCAAAAGTCAAAAGATAAAAAAAAGGGAAAAAGAATCCAAACCAACAATAAAAACCAATAGTTTCAAGACCACTCAAAGACCAACTTTGTACCAAAAGCTGTTGCTTTCATGAATTTGTATAGCAATTTGAAGTCGTAATATGCACGAGATAAGCCTTAACATTTGACAAGAATCTTTTTGTCCTTAGCCTTTAATCACATCTCATTCACATTCCATCCAACATTTTCACTAGTCCCCGAAAAGTTTTTTTTTTAATTTTTTTAATTTTTCTTTGATATATGGGCCGGTGAACTGTCTTTTTTTCAATTGTGAACCATTAAAATTAGTATCATAATAATCAAATTAATTTCCTAATTGAAATCATTTTAAGCGGTAGTTAAATTAACCGACCGAATAGAAACTCACCCGAATATTATATATAGCAAATGCCTTTTGTCCAGCATCCTTGATTAGAAAGTTCATTGTGTGCATACATATTACTTATGCTGTCCTGATTTAACAAGAGAGCAAATTAAATCATTACTTTCTTTGGAGACAAGCTATTTGTTTATGTCCTGTCGCCAAAAGTTGTTGAATAGTACTAGCTTTTTCAGGGACAAATAACACTAATCCAAATGTTAACCAATTAATGCATTTCTATCCATTTGTTTTATGTTAATTTATGTTTGAAATGACGACATAGTCTTTAAAGGGATTCTCATGGCCCACATTTTTAACTTAATAGCAACATTAATTTGATCTATTGAGATATATACATACATAGATTTCAGCATTTTAAAGATTAATGCATGTATCATACAATTATTTAATGTAGTCACCAAATAATTATGAAAGTAAAATTACGTCATTTTTAAAGAGATTCTGAATTTTATATTTCAATTTGAAAATATTAAATTTTAATAAAAATGAGAGAGAATATATATATATATATATATATATATTTATATGTATGTGTGTAGATCAAAAGTCTCTACATGTACAAAAAAACTGATCTAATCCAGTTTTTGTTCAAGTGATAGTACTCATATCCACAAATCTGACAGCATATGTATGAGATGTTATTGCTTGTTAAAAGCTTCTCATGTTTAATTTGGAATAGGACATTAGTTGTTACAAAGCTTACAGAATGAAAGAAAACTAATAATTTCATATAGCTAAGCTTACCAGGACAACATGTCTTTGTCAAATCTTGAGAAATCTTTCCAATGATCCTTGAGGCATGGCCTGCAAATGCGAACGTTATCCAATAAGAAAAGGGCATGTGTGATTATCTATATGTAGGAGATTAATTATTTTTCTTCTTTCTTTTCCTTTTTTCCTTTAATTGCCATAAATGTAGCTGGTATTTGTCATGGAATCCCACGCTTGTAACATTGAAGCATTGTTAAGGGACAGGAATCTCAAGACATGGCAAGAGTTTTGGCGGGATAGTGGAAGGAGGTAGGAGGTAGGGGCAAGCAGTCGAGCATGGAGGCGATGTGGTTGGATCTTGTCCACCCGCCGACCGCTCTTTCGTACACTTCAGGATGCGTTGCAAGACGCCACTAGGCTTTTATTTTGTTGGGGTTATGGCTTGCATTATGAGTAGAATTTATGCCCTCATGTGCCCCTTCTGAGGTTCCTTTATTTCGTTTTTCTTTTTAAAAGGACATGGCAAAATGATAGATATTATTGTGTTTTTAAAACTTTGATGCAATGCATTTTATGTCCAATTGATGTATGATTTAGTAATTTGATTAACTTTTGGTATAAATTTTAATATATATTATTGGGATTGGCTCCACGTGCTGAATAGTTGTTAGTTCTCCTTTATGCTTGTTTACTTGCAAACATAATTATCAGAATCAGTCTGAAAAGCAATCCGAATTGAAGAAGATATGCACAGATCAATGGTTTAATTAGGAGGTCAATTGTTAAATTGTACATTTAATATTTTATTTAAATTGTATCAGAAACTTAATACTCTGACGGAAAATGAGGTTCTCGTCGTTGTTTTTATTTAGATATAATTGGTTATTTAATCGAATCTATTATTTTTAATCAAATTTTAAATTTTATTTTAATTCATTAAAGATAATAGATGTTAGTTTATGACATAGATTTAGCATAGTTTAGGAGTATTAGTATGCACAGTGAAAATATTAACACTTTTGCAACACCCGTTAAAGAATTCTGTTAATTAATTGTGTGTTATTCTATTTTGACTTTAATTTTTTTTTTACTATTTTGACTTTAATTAATAATCCTTATTTCATATTTGTTTATTCTTCTCTTAATTATTTTTCCCTTTTTCTTTCATTCTTCTATTTCCTTTTTTTACCCATTAATAATATTGAAAAAATTATATTTTGAATGTCTTGCATAGTTGATAAATTATGATAGTTTCATGATGTCATGATAGAAAATTATTGAAGATGAAAAATTTTTTGAAATAGGATCATCATAGAAAATATTTTATACAGAATAATCTAAATAAAAAAAATTATTTTCAATAATTTATCTAAATAAAAAATTTAAAATTTTTAATAAAAATATTAAAAAAAAAAAACTTTTAACAACTTATTTTTTGATTACCATAAAAGATAGCGTAGGCTGACCTCGATTGAAGCCACTGAACCTTATCATCTAACAGTCTAATCTACAAGCCATGAAACTGAATTTCGAACTAGGCCATGAAGAAGCCCATTGGGTTCAGCCTGATCTATGAACAAAAGAAGTCTTATGTAGTAGAGGCATGGGTTACACACTGGGCAAAGCCAATCTGGAGCCCATTATAAAACTTTTTCATACTTGTAGTGCATTGGTCCTCTTGCGGATTAATAAAGAAAGAGTCAGTGTTTTAACTCTAAATCATGGCCCATGCATGAAGGCACGAACAATATCATCTTCCAAATTCATTGGGTAGCAGTAATATATATACATGCAGTAACTTTAAAGTCCGTGGGTGAAGAGGACATGACTGGTTGTTTGAGAAAATAGTAATTTCATTGAAGAATGCAATTACTGCAACCCGTGCCATATGCTGGGGTGGTTGAGTATGAATAACAAGAAAATAGTTGGTGATAGCTACTTACCTGTAAAATGGTCCAGTTTCATAAATAAATATTAGGTTTTTGCTAATGGTTTGGAGCATTCAGAACGCCATATATACTTTATTTTTAGTACATGTTCTATTTATTTCCAACTCAAGAGAGTGGTTGGGTACTGGATAAATATAAGACTACTTTTAGGTTTGAGTCAGATTTGAGGCATTGGTTTTCCGCAACCAAGTTTTCGTCGAAATATTTTATTGAAAAATATAATTTTTGACAGAATTATAAATTTTTTATACAAAATATTCTATCAAAAAAGTCTTGCTCTTGAGTAGTGAAATTAATTCCCAACCTTTCAATTTTTGACAAAATAAGATTCAAGAAAACGTATACGTTTTTCCATTTCGATTTTTGTCATTTTGTTTTTCTCCTTAGCACTAAGAGAGAGCCAAACCGGTTCCCATAACTCCTACATATAAAAACTGGCTTGTATTTTCTTGGAATTAAGATGAGCTGTTTATGCTGGAAAAAAACTTAACAAGCTGATGAAATTAAGCTTCAAACCTACCAAAAAAACAGTCTCTAGTTTGAACAGTTGAAAGTACATTTATATACTTAATGTAAACGTAAAATGGTCCACCTAGTTTTGGTTACTTTAGCTTTGAAAATCTTGCATGATTAAGTATCGATTAACCCCTTTATATATATATATATATATATAAATGCATATATTGATGGACCTTGTCTGGCGCTGGCACAGCCTCATAAAACTTGTCTGACTCTCCATCCCGATAAACCAGGGGACGAAGCCAGCCTCATAAACTTGGCAAAATTCCTTTGTTATCCACTACATTTTCTTTCATTTCTTTAGAACCTTTTACTTGCGCGCCGCCCCCCGCCCCGCCCTACTAATTTTAAAATTATCATTTAACCTATAAAATTTTTCCCTATTTTTTGAAAATTAATCCTTAGTTGACTTCTCTGAGTTTTTTTTCAACATAAATAATAGTTTTATCAATTGCAATTTTGAAAACGAGAAAATGGATAAATCTAAATAAATTTATTTGTATCAAGAAAAAAAAACACGTATTAAGTGTTAAATCGAACATCCCATTCATAAATTATACAATTATTTTTTATTGTGGATACAATATGAGAAATATATGCAAATGAATTATAAGCTAATGTTTGTTGGATTGGACCGCCACTACCTTTGAGTTTTAATCCTGCCTTCATCCCTGCTACTGCTAGGCTATCACGCTGACGGATGAGGTTTCTTAATTTGCCCGTCTTCACAAACCCCAACGCGCCTGCAGTCAATACGCGCAACTTGTGTGCCCTTTTGGATCTGACACTCATCCAATTATAAGTCTTCTCCCAACATTTAATCTAGTCACCATCTGCCTTTTGCTTTGAACTTGGGCAATTTTGCTTTGGGTCTTCATGCATTCATAGCCTGGCTCAAGTCCAATTCCCCATTACATTGAAATTAATGGAGCTTTTGCTTCTATTGAGATCTAAATTTTAGTGAAATAAAAGGATATATATATATATATACATGTATAAGATTTTCCAAATAATTTTGAGAGTTGAATATTGTACATATACAATCGTGTCTCTGATGGACATGGCACAACGTTTTAATTAATTTACTAGAGGGAGCTGGCTAACATACAAGCCATGTATATAGTTAATTTATGCCTTTCATATCAATCATAGACTTTTTTCTTAAAAAGAAATAAGACTTTTGATCATTATTATATATTCTTTGTGTGTTGGTTCTTTTGATGCTAATCTAGATCTGGATCTTGCCATTGCACGTGCTTCTTTTAATTGCCTTTGGTTGTACCTTCAATATTGCATTCATGATTAATTAATACTTCCAATTTAAAAAAATGTAATCATCACATAATCTTTACAAATTTTGTTTTAGATTGAGGAAGAAAAAAGGGATAAGTTGATCACTATATTAATTTCAAAGATTATTTTGATGATTGTTAATCCACCAACTTCAAGATTTATATATATATATCGTTTTCTTAATTAGAAGATTCGTGATTAATTGAAAATTTAGAATCAAGAAACGACATTTTTTTAATATACCACAAATAAGAGAACAAGATTTCTTTTCTTTTTAATTCATTTCGTTTACGTGGATTTGTGCAGTTGGCACAGATGTAAAGGTTGAAAATTGGAAAGTGGTAACGGCGTTTAAGCTTAGTCAAAAGACAATAACGACTGATCGCCCTAGTTTTAAGAACAAAAAATTAATCCTTTTCTTTTTAATTTCTTTAACCAAAAAACTGAAAAATGGAATTCTTAAAGGAGCAGCCAAGCAAATGCGAGGGGAAACCCATGAGGAGCTGTCGGCATCAGCCATGCAACGTTCACGATCTACACAGAGAAAAGGGCAAAAAAAAAAAAAAAAAAACACACACACACAAAGAAAGAAGAGTAGGTTAATAATTAAAAAGAGAGAGAGAGAGAGAGAGAGAAGGNGAAAGAAGAGTAGGTTAAGTATTAAAAGAAGAGAGAGAGAGAGAGAGAGAGAAAGTCAAAGTCTCAATTAGGGTTTGGTTTAGGGGAGCGCCCCTTTGCAACACCGACGCCTGGCCCAAGGCCAGCCCCATTCGATTCATTTAATGCCTCAAACCAAAAGTCTTTCAGTTTTGTGTTGGATGCCAATGGCAGAGGCTGTTATTAAAGTATTTGTTTTAAGCTTTTCTTCTTCCGAAACCTTGGAAATGGTCCTAATCAATTACCACTTTTCTTTTTTTTTCCTTTCCTTTCTCTCTCTTCCTCTAATTTTGCGTGTGTTGACTTTTAATTTATTGATTTTGAACAGCTTGCGATGTCGCCGTTTTGTCCTCTCCACATATAAAAGCGTCTCCACCCTTTCTCCCACCAGCCCCAATTTGGCAAGTGTATAGAATTGAGACTGCTTTGAGGTAACACTTACATTCAATCCTATTCCAATTTTTAAGTTCTCTTTCTTGTTGTTTCCCCTTTATTTGGCATCATATCTTTTTCGTTTTCTTGTTTATTTGAGAATCCAGGTTTTGTTTGCCTGGTTTAGTTTTGTTAGATTTAGTAGCTCCAAAAAAAATTGATGGATGAAATTGAGATTCCTCCTCATTTTCTTTGTCCAATTTCCCTTCAACTCATGAGAGATCCTGTTACCATCTCAACTGGAATAACATACGATCGAGATAGTATCGAGAAATGGTTATTTTCATGCAAGAACAACACGTGCCCGGTTTCGAAACAGGCCTTGCACAATTCAGATCTAACCCCAAATCACACTCTTCGTCGCTTGATCCAAGCATGGTGCATTCTCAATGCTTCCCATGGAATTGAAAGGATCCCAACGCCCAAGCCTTTGGTCGACAAAACCCAGATCTCCAAGCTCCTTAAAGATGCGAAAAAGTTCCCTGAGATGCAACTCAAATGCCTTAAAAGGCTCAGATCAATCACGCTCGAAGGTGAAAGAAACAGAAGCTACCTGGAAGCCGCTGGTGCAGTTCAATTCCTGGTGTCAATGATCAAGAGTTATGATTCTGCGTTACTTGAAGTCGAAAGCAACGAAGGGTCAGAACTTTTAAAAGCCAGCGATGAGGCATTAAGTATTTTTTATCATATCAAGGTTTCTCAAAGCTGTCTAAAGAGTATTATCAGCAATGATCAGGAATTTGTAGAGTCTTTAGTGCAAGTCATGAAAAATGGTAACTACCAATCTCGAGCATATGCCACGATGCTATTGAAGGATGTCTTTAAAGTGGCAGATCCAATCCAATTGATGAGTGCCACACCTGAATTCTTCGCTGAAATGGTACGTACTTTGCGCGATCAGATCTCGCAGCAGGCCTCCAAGGCATCATTGAAGCTCCTTGTGGAGCTTTGTCCTTGGGGAAGAAACAGGATCAAAGCCGTTGAAGGTGGTGCAGTGTTTGTCTTGATCGAGTTTCTTCTCAAAACATCCGAGAAGAGAGCTTGTGAACTTGCCTTGATTTTGTTGGATCAGCTTTGTGCTTGTGCTGAAGGGAGAGCAGAGTTGTTGAAGCACGGAGCAGGGCTAGCGATTGTCTCAAAGAAAATATTCAGGGTTTCGCATGTGGCAAGTGACAGGGCAGTGAGGATTCTAT
This sequence comes from Theobroma cacao, assembly GCF_000208745.1. Taxonomy (NCBI): domain Eukaryota; kingdom Viridiplantae; phylum Streptophyta; class Magnoliopsida; order Malvales; family Malvaceae; genus Theobroma; species Theobroma cacao. The sequence continues at coordinate 32,911,955 of NC_030858.1, forward strand.
CCTCAATTTGCAGGTGTTCAGCAACTTCTTGGGTTCTTCAGGAAATGTTGCAAGTTGGTGTGGTATCCAAGTTATGTTTGGTGCTTCAACTTGATAGTAGTTACAAGACCAAGGAGAGAGCAAGGGAGATCCTCAAACTGCACTCTAGGGTTTGGAGGAACCCTTCTTGTATTCCTTCTCATTTGTTTTCTTCCTATCCATCTTCTTGAGATTGGTGCTCTTTTTTTTTTTTCATTTATTAACTTTTTGTGTAGATAGGATTGAAACAGACATGGGGGAAAGCGGATCTCCATGCAACTAAGTTTGAATTATACAAATTTAATATATATATATATATAGGCATGAAATATTGTCAACAAAGAGACACTTTCGATGAGATTTAGTTAATTATTCTTTTGGGAATTAAGGTTCTGTATTTTACTTTGTATTGAATGCCTTATCATTGTCGACATGTGTTAGTTCTTTTTGGAAGGAAAAATTGTAAGAGAAATATATATCGTGCTAATGTATTTGGGAATTGCTTGAGACTTGAGATTATAAACCATTTAATTATTCACAACTTACAAAACATTTAATTATTAAAATAAAGTCTATAAACCTTAAACATAGAAATCGGAGTCAAAACGTATATAGTTTACATGATCTTGTTCTAATGCCTTAAGATTATTTGTTAATTATGCACTTTCGTCTTATAAATATGAATTTTAATTAGTTTCTTAAATAGATACCATTCTTGTTTCTGTCACTTTTTCCAGCCACTTATGGTAGAAAATATAGTTGTAGGCAAAACAAACGCTAGCTTATGGGATTTTACAGGTAAATCATGAACATTTGGATTGGATTCAAGTCCATCCCATATTTGGAGTCTAGAAATTTTGTTTAATGTAAAGATTCTACGAGTACTTTCATTTTTTTCTTTTCTTCGTTAGATTAAGCTTGAAAACAGCTTACACATCTGGTTTGTATGAGATGGTTACATCAACATTCAACAAAGTCAAACAGCTGTATCACCACCTAACATACACCAGAATATCCTTTGCAAAGATAAACTCATCTAACAATCTGACAACATTTTTGATCATACAATTTTATTGGAAGAATTGATCCTATTATAGGTTCTATGAAGACATGACCTATGCGCAATCTAAAATTTTACAATCGATTACAAATGAGTAATACGTGATTTTAACTGCAAGATTATATATGTATTCAAATTATGCCTATTTTTAATAAAATTCAATAAATTTTGATTATACAATAAAATGAAGCTTTTTTCTTTATTTCGAACTTGGAATATGTCACACTAATATATAGATTTGTGGCCCATTTCGTTAGTAAATTAACTTGAGAAGAAAGGTGTAAGTGTTTTATATCATATTTATTACCAAGAGTTCCATTCGTATTCAACCTTTAAATGTTGTTAAAAGCTTTCATTCTGCGTCAAGGGACCATTTATCACAATGTTTACAGCTTCCATAAGGGCACATTTGAAGGTCAAATTGGTTTATGTCAACTTCGTAAAAGAGTTGAAAACCGAGAAAGAACAGAAAAGGAGGGAAAGGTGGTGGTTCGGTGTCCATATTGCAACACAAATTAATGTCTCCGTCGATGGTAGAAAAAACCAAATTGATGCAAACAGGTCAATCATGTAGCTCCGACGAGATATATATAGCACTCATTACTGTATTATGACAAGAAAAGATGATGATTTCTTCCCTATTTGACCCGGTAGAGTTTAAGAAATCAAAAGAAATTAAAAGCTATATTAGGGAATAGGGATTGTCATTAAATCCAGCAGTTTCCAGAATTTATTATCGTATTACTTATGACTATGTAAGAGTTGACGGCGCTTCATATATATATTCCCAGGGCCAACTGAAACGTTGGACCGTGTTAGATGATATGAACAAATCTAACCATCTCCACAGACTTGGGTTGGCTGAACGATTCTGGTTTGCCCTGGTAGAAGGTTTTAAACCAAGTCTAATTCTTACAACTTTCTTCACCAAGCTTTTCTAATACTGCTTTTCTTTCAAATTTTGATTCACACCTATAATTAATGTTCGTTTACATTGTCATCTAAATTACTTGTCCTTACATATAATTTTGTTGCTTCACGAGGATGTGGGGGCCACCCCACCCTTTTGTTTCCCATAACATACTTCTTCTCATCGGGGATTATATATCTGTAGGTTTCTCACTTTCTTTCAGACAAGTTTTCACAGTTCATAATTAATAAAAACTATGGATATAACAATGGTATAACATTTTATAGGCAATTATGTCAGCAGACGTCCATCAATTTTATTAAAATTCAGTGAACTCTTGACAATAAAATGTCGAATTACGCCTACACATATGGGCAGCTTTTCCTTTGGTTTTTATTGATTGTTAGCTGCCTTACAGGTTGAAAACATGAACAGCTAGCCTCTCTTATTAGTTTCTAGTGGTTCTTGGGATTAAGAATTTCATCATTGACTAATGAAAACTCTGACTACTAGCTTTCAGGGTCAAATCTAGATAGATCGAGAGAGATCAGACCAGTAAACTTTAGTGTTGACTTTGCATTAAAAGTTAAATTTCAAGCCCTCTAGTAGTAACGGCGATCTGGCTAGGAAGCTGCTCCAGGACTTGCTAGGATTAATCGTGGAACTAGTTACAAGTTTGTATACTATAGATTATAACTTAAGATGAAGGCTGAATTTAATCCCGATGAGTGAAATGTTGACAATATATACGGCTAGAATAATTGAGGAAGCATCATGCATAGGGATGGATCTTGAGCGATCGAGAGAGTAGTAAACGAATATATAGGACACAAAGACAATGGAATAACCTAATGGACTTGAACAATTTTAATTAGCATATGGAAAGTTTGTTAGGAAACAAAGTTATCTGTTGACTAAAAGATGGCGGTTCCATAGATACAGGGTGGGATGCATCGATCCTCCTACTTTCTGATGTTTTAAATTGATACAACTTAAGGCATTGATTTTTCAACTCAAGAATTTGGGTTTTGATTAAATCCCAATGAAGTAAGAGCTTTTGGGATTTGAATTAGTTTTGATAGCATAAGACCATCAAGTTTGAACCATTAATTTGTGCCAAATCTAGTTTATATTATATTGTATTGTTGACTCTTTATTTTGTAGAAGTTATATTGTTGACTTTTAAATCAAATGGATTGATTGGATCAAAGTAAGGAGCAATGGAGTTGGTGTAGACATGTGGCAATTTATTATTGTTGGACGGTGGAAGAAAAATTGAACTGATTTTGGTATTTTGGGTTTGGGTTTGTAAATTGATAAAAACAAAGAAGGTTCAATGGGGAGCCAGCCCAATTGCATGCTTAAGCTGGACTAGTGGCGAGGCCCCAATATCTATTAGTCAAATATTTCGGGCCTATACCATTTACTTTCGGCCCTTCAATGGTGAAAAAAAATTCCTCACCCTAAATCGCATACTTTGTTTAAATTACTCATCAAATTTGCATTGGTCAAATATTTGGTTACTGGATGATACAATTATTTTATTAAATAATAAATGTATTTTTATTTAAATTTAATTCATGAAAACTTAATCACAATTAATCAATAATCTTTTACTAACCTAAAATCCTAAATCCTAATAATGATAATACTAAAGAAGGGAATAGAGGAGATCAATCTTGACCTTCATAAGAAGCTGCACAATGGCTAAAAAGAAACACAGTATACATACACACGCAACAGATAACACTTACTTATAACTATAATCCATAAGACTGATTGATTAAGAAAGTAAATACTTAGTACATGTTTGAATTGAATCATGATTCAAACTTGAACGATTAACTCAAAATGACTTGAGCTTAAATTGATTTTATTTTGAAAATCAATGAATTAAACTCAAAACATGATCCCAATCTAAATGATTTAAACTCGAAATATTCTGAATCAAAATAATTTAAATTTAAAATGATCAAAATTTAAAATAATTTGAATCTAAAAGTGATTTAAATAATTTTTTATTCAAAATGAAATGATCCAAAATGAATCAATTCAAAATCCTATTTGATGTGCCTAATTAACAAATCTATTTTTAATAGTACTCCGTTATCTCAAAGATCTCTTAATTAATTTTATTATCATTTATGTAATTAGAAAACTCAAATTCTAACTTTATGAATTCCTAATTTACTCAATGAACGATCTTGATCTATTATACTTGATTTGATGGATCTAAAATCTTATTTGATTATATATATATATATATAAAGTCATAGTTAATTAAAATATGTTCATAATCTAAATTTGATCTATTCATAACTACCAACCTCTCCTAACTCCTAACATATGCTTAGTTGTCACTTAAATATATTTATATATTATATTTTAAAAGTGACTTCTTTAATACCTTTGGTTTCATAAAATTACTTTAATTTAATGGAGTAATGAGAAAAGTGATTAAGATAGTGGTCAATGCTTTAGTTTGACTTGAATCGGATAATTGCAACCCAACGTTTTGGACAGGTTGCCGATTTTTTATCTACATAACTCATCCAGAACTGTTTAAAATTTACGAAATCATTCAGATTTCGTAGAGGTGTTCGAGCTTGAACATGATTTTTGTTATGACAAAAAAAATCTTATATTTTACATGATCAATTTATAAAAAGACAATAAGATACATATATAAAAGAGATATTCAATCATTTAGATAAAAGAAATTAAATTAATAATAATAATCTAACAATATCGTAATCTTATGTACTTTTAATTTCACTGATTTAGTTGATAATTTTTACAATTGTTATAATTACATTAACAACCACTCAAACTCAAAGTAATATGATAAAGGTTAACTTGAGTTTAGGAATTAAGTCTTGAACCGATTGGAAGGACGTAGTAATGGATGAAAATGAAGGGAAAAAATCTCAATCCATAACCATATGTATAGTAATGAGCTATAGTTGGTCCACTCATTAAATTTGCTTCAATGTTTGTCACAGTAACCTTATGATGCATCTATGTCTATTATTTGGCATACCCACATGGTTAACGATCCAAAGTACGGAAGCAACAGCTATGCTATTAGTTGTAACTTTTGGAAAGTGATCTTTTTCAAAAATACTTTTCACATTTGATTCCATAGGAGAAGGAGATGCATTCCGTGTTGTTTGACAGCCATGTTCACGTTCTTTGCATGCATTGGAGTTGATATACAGCACGTTTTATTTGTTTTCCTCGATACAGGTTGTAGCTGCCAATCCAATAACCGTTGATTGCGGACCCTTCCCTGACATTGGTATATTGAGATGTCCTATTATATGTTCCCCGTGGGTTTTTTCTCGACTGTTAAATTTTCATATGGTCGGCATTTGCTACCAATAAATCATCATCTCTATATAGAAAAAAGAAAATAAAAAAAGAATTCAATTCGCTAAGATGATAACCCAATGTTAATTTAGAGATTGAAATTTTTATTTTATAAAGATTTTATGTTCAAAGTAAAAGAAAAAACCTACATTTTCGACTATTATTAATAAGTTTTATTGAACCAAATGCTCCTTGCATACAAGAAAAAGACAGAAGAAAAAACCACAGCCAGACGAACAGCAACTTTATAGGCAAGTCTCTTTAAATGAACAGCTAAAGATCTTACAAACCAATTTTGATAATTAGCTGTTATAATTGATAAATTATACAGAATTTCAAAATATTCCTTATCAAATGCACCAAAAGTCCAATTAAGATAGGCAGCGTCAGTGTCCCGTTCTTCACAGTGTGTTTGTATGCGAGGTGGTGTCCAATACAAGTCCACGCGCTTAAGGAAGGGCTCTCCAGGGAGATTTGTAATAAGAAACAGGCGCCTCTACAATGGAAAAATATGAAAAGAGGCCTCACCAAGCCGGTGGGGACCGCCAACCGGATTGAGCTCTTTCGTAAACAGGGGAGCGGGGGTGCTTCTGGGAAAAGGGTGGACACATTCTGAATGGGGTTGATCAGGGGATTCTTATATTCCTGAGAAAGGATGAGCTATGCTGCATCCAGTCTTGCTGCCTACTTCAAAGGCTTGAGACTCGACCGGCATAGCTCATGTAAAGTGTAAACCCTGTCTGATCAATATATAATCACCATACATTTCAAAAAAAAAAAATCCTTATCATTAACTGTGACAATTACTATAATTGATCGATATTTTGTACACTTTCATGATATTGATCTGTGTCCTTAATCATGATATCCATAATCTATCATGATCTTTAACTAAAGCTGTAATAATTCAAACTTTTTGTCACTCAGGTTACCTTTGGTACCTGGTTAACAGATAGACGGCAATACAAGGAGAATTATTCCATAAATTGGAGTGCAATCTAAGTACCCCTCTGGCTTTCTCTTTCAAATATGCTGCACAATCTGCTTGAATTACCATGCAAAGCTTTGTCACAGCTCCAACCCTCAACATCTCTAAAAGGACTTGCTTGGTTGCGGAATATTTTGAGATTAATGAAAGTATATGAACAGCTTGATCATCTGTCGCTGGAGAAACCCTTAGGATCCTCTTAGCCACCATAGCTATGCTCCCGGCATGGCGTAGAAACTGAGCTCGCCCATCTGCGCATGAACATAGATGTGCCAAAAGATTGATGTTCAGTTCCGTGATGTTCTTTTCGGGGTTTTGCAGTTCAAATTCAATGAGCTCGAAAATTGCATTGGCTTCAACGATTTTGGATTTGTTTCTTCCCCAAAGGCATACTTCTATCATAATTAGCAAGGCGGATTTGGTAGCTTGTTGAGAGATTTTCAATTTCAATACCCTCAAAATTTCTTTGAAGAATTCGAGCTTCAATTTCTCCACCAGCCTGGTATTTGCGACCTCAATCACCTTTCTCAAGACTAGCATCGCATGAGTCTTGACAACAACAGGATTCTCCATCTCACACCCGAGAATCCATGTTAAACAGTCAATCAAATCGTGGTTTTCATTCACGAGAGCTTTGACTTCACTAGAGGGCGTCCATATAAGATAAACAAGTCTCAAAGCTTCTTCAAGACCAGTAATTCTCCTTTCCTTGTAACATCTTCTCAACAACAAAATCACAGCCTTTGCAACCCCTGCTTCCTCCATGCATTTCCTGTTCTTTTCATTCTCTTTCCCTAAGGCTTCCATTTTCTTCAAAGCATTTACATAGAAACTAGTATGCTCAAATTCACGCATGAGTTTAATAACACGACTCTTACTGAGAGGAGATTTTGGTGTAGGGATTCTATCAATACCATTACTCTCATTTTCTGTGCACCATGCCTGAATTAGCCGCCGCAGCGTGTGATTTGGCGTTAAATCGGAATCTGATGGCAAAGGCTGCTTCGTTACAGGGCAGGTCGTGTCCGTGGCTATCTTCAACCATTGCTCTATGCTTTCCCTGTCATATGTAATTCCCGTAACAGCTGTAACAGGGTCTTTCATGATTTGTAGCGATATGGGACAGAGAAAATATTGAGGTATATCGATTTCATCCATGGAGAGCTGATCAACTCTTCGAAGATGATGGATGTTGAAAATTGCAGAGTTTGCTGAAGAAGTAGATAGATAATATAGACAACTTTGTTAAGGCAAAAACGGTAAGCGAAAGTGGCTAATAGCTTCGAAGACTATATCAGGTAGACAAATAATTGGCAAGCAAAGGAGGATTCTAAGTATATTTAAATGTGTTTGAATAATACGTCTTTTTCCATTCTTTCGCATTCTTCTCCTTCTTCTAAATTTCTTCTTTCACCGGTCATAGTTTCTCATCTACGGCTTTCAATGGTCAACACACGAGAAACAATACAAATCACATTGGTAAGAAATTTCTTCTCCCAACTGCTTATTGACCACCACTTGGCACATTATTTTGTGGTCAGGCTCAGGCTGTGTGCTTCAAACCAAGGAAAGGACAAAGGTGGGCCAAAAAGTAGCCCAAAATATGTAGGCGCCGTCACTGGTAACTGGTGGACTCTGTTTGGAATTACAGTGGAAAAATTCAATTCAGACAAAGGTAAAAAAATCTGGGCAAATATTGTAGGCGGCACAACTTGGCGACGGGGAGCTTGAGAAAAGATATACCAAACCCCTAATCATACGAGCACTGCGCTGCAGGTGTGGAACTCAAACTTGTATGCCTCTTCAATGTTTAGTTGACCCTTTGTTGTGTTTGCCCAAATATGTACAGTGCCACCTAAGTTTAGGTTTACCTCTCTTTCCCTCTCATTTATCAAAAAGTTTCTATGAAATTGTTATTTCATGTTGGCATGTATTGTTTTCATTCAAGCTATATCACTTCAGTATATTGTTCTTTAAAAAAGGTTAATTATTTATCACAAAAAATCATATATAAATATGTTAAATAAATACGCACAATTTAATGATAACGTGCAATATGTAATAAATAGTTGATAATTTTCAAAAACATGCTTATGTGTCATGATTTAAAAGCATATAACATATTTAGAATCTTTTTTCCTCATTGCTTACCCATTTTGATTTATTATTTTCATGAGTTTGTTGGATACTAGTAGTAGTCAAAAGAATTGCAAAGAGGATTCCCAAATGTTGAGATGACTTATTCCCCCATCTCAGTTTCTCGAGTAAATTGCATTATATGACCCTAACTTTTTAATAAATAATCAGTTTGATCCTTAACCTTTCAATTTCTTCCTACTATTAATGACATATGAATTCTTTGGATCAGAAAATTTCTGACGAACAAATTTAAGTGTCTTTTTTTTTTTTTTTTCCATTTCCAGGAATTGTAAAGTGCAGGCTTGATTTCGTCTACATGGCCTGCAAAATATATGGTCGTATTTATTTAATTAGGTTGAATCAAATTCAACATTATATATAAGATTATATTATTCAAAGGATCTGCATGCCAGATCATGGTCCGAAATTTTATATGAGACAATACAATTCTAAGTTAGGTCATGACTTAATTTTTTCAAACACAAATTTTTCACAAAATCGTTTTGTTTTTCCAAAATGTTAGTTTAAAGTCAGTGTAAATTTTATAGGGTCACTAGAATTTTACTTTTTTTTTTTCTAAATTTCAATTCCTCTCAACTAAGTAAGTAAATATTTTAAAATATATCAATCATGCTTTAATATATTATATTTATATATAGGAAAGCCTATATTATTCCGCAATTAAATTTTGAAAACCTTGAGCTTTAGCTTATATTAAGCATTAACAAACGGTGGAGTATGAATCTAGGTTTGGTTTCAATATTTGGTTATCTTAATTAACTACTATATTCAAATGAAATATTATTTCAAGAAAAGGTTTTCCATTAAAAAAAAAGGGTTTGTTAGATTCTTTATAAAGATGATATATTTAATGATGAATTATGAAAATAAAATATTAATTTGACTTTAATTAATGTTATAAATATATTTAACATAATGACTTTAAAAGATACTTTAAGGGCCTCCTTTGCAAAACCCCTACTTTATTTAAGCAGTCTGAAATTAGTCCAGTAATTACGGCTTCTAGATGTAGCATGACAAGATTAATCTCCTGTTTTAGCCGTTATTATCTTTCTTTTGTGTGTGCCACGTTTGACATCTTTCTAATTGTACTTAGTAACAAAGGAAAAGTATGAATGTTTACACATTTGGAAATTATGGTATAGGACCGCCATGCCAGTTAATTATTAATTCAAAAGCTACACAATTATGTTGTAATTTCTGATTTGCTTCTATTTTCATGAAAAATCTTTTGAATGGAACAAGGCCGTTTAACAATCTAGATATTTTTTTTTAATTGAAAAAAAGAGATTTGAACTCTACTCTTTAAGTAAGGGATCATGCATCAACTAATAAACCAAATACTTAAATATAATTTAAAAAATGAACTTGTTAACTTATTAATTAATTACTGAGATGGTACAATTGGAATCATTAATTTTATGTCATACATAATTCACACCTTCTTAATTTCATTTCGTACAAGCAATCATAAGCAATTAAAATTTGAGATTTCAATCTACAAGTTTTAAGTCAAATTTTTAATTAAAATAAATAGTTGAGATTTATAAAATAACAAAAGATTGTCTCTCATTATTTATATATTCTAAATCATATATGTATATAAAAAATTGTAGGTAAGAAAAATGATAAAAAAAATTTAATAATATTTTCGTTTTCCTAGGTAAAGCTTTACATTATGTAATTATATGTGTTATTTAGGAATGCTAGTAATTAATTAAAATCTAATTCTGTAAAAGTTAATTTGACATGTTACTTTTGACTTTCAAAACGCAGTTTTTAATAATCAACGTAAAATCTAGTAATTATGGTTTGTAAATCACGGTTTGGAGAAAAAATTATTAAATACCAATCCTTATTTTGAAATATGACAAAATTATCTTTCAATTAAGTTTTAGTGTATAACCTGCCATGTTTTTGGGTTTTATTTCAAAGATATAGCATTATTAATTTTTTTTTTATGTATTAACAGAGTTTGAGCTTAAAATGAAAATCTAAAGGAAGTATAATTATTTATTTATTTTTTATAATTGGGGGAATATAATTATTTATTTTCTAACTTAAATTTCACGTACATCCTAGTAATAATTTTAGTTAAATAGTATAAAAGATAACTTATTCTTTGCTTTCAAACGTCATAGTTTTTTTTTTTAGCCAATGATGAAATCATGGAGACTTTCTGAAATGCAGTTCTTAAGAAAAAAAAAGACGTCATAGTTTTTTTTTTTAAAATATTTTAGCTTATTCCCTTACAGTCTTTTGCACAAAGTTTCTTTACATCAATTTCTCAGTTTTCATTTCTTTTGCATCAATTTTCACTTATTAACTATGTACTTTTTATTTCGTACAGTACTAGCAAAAAGAAGAAAAAAAAATACGTGCTTAGTTTGATATGAAAAATAAAATAGCTAAAAATGAAGTAAAGAGATCAAATTAGCCACATATTTAATTTATTCACATAAAATAGCTTTTTGTGGTCATAATTTCTCTCAATAAATTGTTCAAAAATCATTAAGTGTGCCTTGACCTCGCTACCCAATCAAATTGAGGACGGTGCTTGTGTCATGTTAAATTTACACCCTAACTATCCTTTATTCTTCTATATTAAATGCAAGGCATTAAAATATTCATTCAAACTATTCTCAAGACTAAGATTGCGGGTCAAAGTATATCTCAATTTTGTGGTGTTGAATATTATTCTTTATTAAAGGTGTTGATTGTATTCAAGTATTTGATTATTGATTAATATATGATTTTTTTATTATTAAAAAATAAATTTAATTTTAAAAAAATAAATTAAAAATGTTAATTTTTTCTCGCATATATAAATTAATATTCTTATCCGGAATTGTAGGTAAACTTTTATATTGTTTCTTTGGTATATAAGTACTCTTCTCTATGATTGTTGCTTAAGCTATAAAACAAGAATTTTATTTCAAAAACTTGTTTACAATTATTACTCATATTGCCTCACATGTTGTGCAAAAAAAAAAGAAGGTTTGGAAGAGACAAGGTCTTTTCATAACTTCAACTTTGGAGGACATACTATAATGAAAAATTACAAGCTTCATATGTATTCATTATCAAATTTTTTCCAAACGTTTGGGTGTCTTTTAAGTAATGCATTTCATGACTCATTGGTATGATACAAAGTCTCATGGTACAGAAATTCAACTTCAATTATTGACTTAAATGACATAAAATCCCAAATGTAACAGGACAAAAAAAACCCATAAATTTCACTGGATGTTTCTTGGAACTCTTTATTTTATACACTGAAGAAGATGGCAGTCGGGTTTCCTGGATTTGGCAGGTTCTGGTTTAGGAGTAAGTTTAGATGGCCTGCTTTACTCATAGCTTCTGGATCTGTTATAGACAAAACTTCAACTTGCTCAACATCAAGTTGCCGCTTGATCAGCTCTAAATTTTCCTGTAGAACCTCAATCTCACTAAATGGCAGCTGCAGATCCAAGGCCTGAACTCCAAGAGCAATTGCCTCATCCTTGTTGAACTTCAAAAAAGGCGTGTAACGAGACTGAGTTTGCTGCAAATGTACTCCTCCTACAGGACTCTGTTGTAATGCATCCAAAATTTCTTCATCAGGTGCAAAACTTGAAGTCTCATGGTTGGCCTTGGTTCTAAGTATATTTAAGCATTCCGCTTTCCATCCATCATATTGGGCATTTACATAAATCAGGCCAACACTCCTTTTGTGTTCTATACTTAAGGAAATATTTGTTTAGACTTTTTTGATCCTGAAATTTGCTTCAGGAGAAAGTGTAGACATATAAATTAAAATAAATATAAATTAAATTAAATAAAGTAAATAAATTAAATAATAATAATAAAAAAAAATTAAAAAAAATAAAAAAAATTC